>NW_026713052.1:0-51538 GCF_030625045.1 Achroia grisella
TCTTATTTACCACGCGGCTGTTGGAGTTAATGTTTGTGCCATTTACGTATACATCACCATTCGTTGGCTTCATCATGCCTGCAATAGAAGTATATCTATATATGAACTTCGTACTCCTTTTTACGAGAATTGCGCGCTCTGATGAGTATAAAATTTCGCATACTTTCAGTTTATTTAGAGAATGTATAAAGTTAATATATGTATTAAATTTATGCATAAAAATTAAATCAATAAAAACACACATTACACATATTATTATGTATGAACACACACGGCTATATACTCTTTTGTTTATTGTGATCAGATTAATATTATTTGTCTATAGCCAAAATACTCTATAACACTTATAAATACTTGCATTCTATACATTTATGTCCCTAATCGAGCAGTCATTTCAAATCACAGTATCTGTATTCATGAAAATCTATTACAGACTTATGATATTAAAAAAATTACCATCAGTTCGCAGTGCATTCAAGGTAAGAATTCGACAAGAAAGTCAGCTCTTATTCTATCTTTCTAATATAATTGTACATGTTTACAAAATTACATTACAATAGGCCGTTATTCTATAATGAGCCACCAAAATATGAAATGGTATAGTAATTTTAACATCCCTACGTATTGTTTATTACTCACCTGTTATTATGGACATGAGGGTGGTCTTCCCGGCTCCATTGTAACCTAGTAGAACAGTTATTTCCCCCCTGGTTTGCCGTGAATGAAACACCCTTGAGGGCTGTATGTTTCGAAAATCTATAAAAACATTATTCTTACTTTCGTCTAGTTCAATTATTAATTTAAATATAAAGCAAGAAAAGCGAAGTTGTAACTTATTATCAACTCAAAGTTTTCGCTCAGGTCCACACTCACTTTAAACTCAGTTTCTTCTTTTATATAGAAGGCTTTGGGCTATCAGCAGGTTCTTAGACCAGTAACATTGCGACCTACAGAGATCCATTGTGCTCATCAAGTTTCAGGCATCTACCTAGACTTCGCTACCTAGTGTTGTCAGGGATAAGAATTGAAAGATATTCTTAGGAGTTACGGTATTTATCTCCTCAGGATAGAGTGTGTACTTTCTAAAGGAGATATTTCATTTATGCATGAGTGCGCTACAACCACATAAGATGTGTAGTATTTCATATTCATCTTTCCAATAATATTATAATATATTTTGTTAATCATAAGCTGTAGTATACCACGAGCCCCTGACATAATGCTCTCATTGCATCCTAATGAGTGGTTCAAGGTTTATAAATGCAATGTCTCTTACCTTGTAGACATTCTCAATTTTTATACCAGGTTTGACACCTATCGGAGTATCCTCAAAATACTCTTCAGCCGTCTCATTCAATTTCATGCCTTCATCCTCTTCATCCTTAACGGTTGGCTTTACTTTTTTCCCAAAGAACTAAAAAGTATTTTATCATTAACTTATTTTATACTTTTATTACATTTCGATTTACTGGTTTTTACTCGTGATTTTGTTTGCGTAAATTTCAATAAAAAGTAATGTAATCCATCCAAAAGACTTCACTCTGTTCATGATATAAGGCAATAACAAACAAACAGATATTCTCTTTTATACAAACTAAATAAAATAAATTTGTGTACATATGTTCAAAATTTTAAAGATTCAATGGTCGCTGGTTTGATTCCTCGTAGGGTGCGAATATTTGTATTCATGTGTATGACTGTTTGTATCAACCTGGGTGTTTTCTGTGTATATATTATGTATTTATAAATATTTAATTATGTGTATCAATTGTATAATACCAATAATACAAAATTTGTTTCGCTTGGGACTAGACGGCGCTGTGAATTGTCCAGGGTCATTATTTATATTTACACTATTATTTAGACACGCGGTAGCGTGTCAAGCCGAGTTTCAAGTAAGAGAACTGGCGAGCAGCACCGTGTGTATATTTACACGAATCATTTGGAGCCACTTTTGACCCCCTCATAACTCAAAAACTCTTTAACATAAACCTGTCAAATTTGGTTCATATATTGAGACTTGCGAGATAAATATGTGTTCCAAATTTCATAAATATATCTCAAACGGTTATTTAGATATTAACGTCCAAATATCGTCATTTTTATCACTGATCAACTATAGATCAAATGTGAAATGATAGCCGAGTTTAATATTATGATATATGCCTTGATTGTTGACTTCTACGACAAAAGAGGTGAGATCTAAATGGGTGCCAAGTTCAATGGTCTGTTCTGAAATGTATTTATAACAATATAAAATATCATTTCTTCTTATAACTTAGGATAATATACTGTGGCCTAAGGTCTAACTTGGCTGGTTTTCATATACGAAATATAATGTAGCCTTCGCAAGTACTAAACATGTTACTTGTCGGTTCCTATTTTATTATTTAATTAGCAATCGAAAGTAATATAAATGTATTTAGGCAAATATATTAAGTTATAAGAAGAAATCATATTTTATATTGTTATAAATACATTTCAAAACCATTGAACTTGGCACCCATTTAGATCTCACCTCTGTTGTCGAAAGTCAACAATCAAGGCATATATCATAATATTAAACTCGGCTATCATTACACATTTATGTTTTGATGGGATTTTATATGTACGTTAGTTGATACGGCATTTACAATATGGATCAATAGTAGCCTGAATATATATATATTAATAACTGACCCCGCCAAAACCATTACGCTTCAGAATCAAGTAATATGTCAAACGTAATGTAAGGTGTAAAAGGTTTTTTAAAGTTTCGTTACGCAATAAATTTCTAAACGCATTCTGTTCGACTGTTTGTATGGGAAAATAAAATTGTTGTTTATACTATTATATTTATATCCATGCAATATCTTCATATTTATATTAATTTTTTCCATTTATTAACTTTCCTTGGATACATATTTCAAAACCAAAATTAACGAAATCGGTCAAGCCATTCTCGAGTTTTAGCGAGACTTTCAAACCTTTTTTATATATCAGAAACATAATTTCCAATGATTTAGTTAGGTATCACTGGCAAATGGATACATTAACGGGTCTCAGTTCACTCGTATATAAAACGTTAACATTTATTATGACAATTTTCTGTATGACTAATTATTATAGTAGTTTGCGTCATTACCTTGAATATGAAATGCCACGGTAATCCTTGTAAATATAGGCCGGGTAACACATAATTTAGGTAGCAGTTTAGCGTCATAAATAACCCAGATTGGATCATCATGAAGAAGTAAACCAAAACTATAGGTGGACTATTGATGGTGTGCGAGCTCAGCATTGTAGAGAATGTCACGCCTTGGCCTACAAAACACAACATTGTTTATATGCAAAATTAAGAAATATTAACAAGATTATAGTGTATATTTTAAATTTGACGCGGTACATATTTTTATGATAATTAAGAAAAATCACGGGATCTTACCACGTTTTATTTATTTTCCTCGAGTTCTCTATATTGCGACAATGCGGAGGAACATTGTCGCAATGTTTACCCATGAGAATAACGATAAAAATAAATAAAGCGTAATAAGATCCCGTGATTTTCTTAATTTTAAATATAAATAATGAGTGCGTCAAATTTAAAAAAAGTAGACAATCTTGTGGTCTCGTTTTAACACTAATACGTGGCTATTCCAGAAAACTAAGATGATATGCCTCTTATCCCGTAATTTAACTGCGTTAGTGCACTCTACAACCGCAACACAGCTTACAAAGCAAGCTGCTTGGCGGCTGAAATATATTTGTATTTCATCCTTAGAATACCAGCGTTGTGGCACCCTATCACGTCATAAGCTAAGCGGAGACCTATTTGGTACCAAAATAATCCAATATGTAATTTAAAAATTGATTTTGTTATTGTTATAAAACTCCATATATTCGCACTGAACAGGTTCGCGTTGTCATTTTTAATACGCATTACCAAAATGCAATACACTTTCATATGCCCGGAGAAATACAACCCCGGATTCTCCAACTCTATGTGGAATAGATTTCTTGTGGGGCGCGTCACATTCTAGGTGTGGTCATCTGGTGAGAAATGATTGCATCATTTCTCACCAGATGCGGTAAATAATAAATGAATAAAACATACCGAAGGATTCAAGCTTGCCCAACTCCTTCCAGAACCAGTAGCAGGGCATGTGGGGAGGAAACCGGTGAGCCACAAGAGTCGCCGGTCCATCACTACGTTCGTGAGAAGCTGAGTCGGCACCCAAAGAGCCACGTATGTTCCTACAGCTATTGTCACCACATATTGCTCTGTTAAAAACAAACGCGTTTAAGTTTTCCACGAACTAAAATAAATTTATTACTTCTAATAACAGAATTGTTTATTGGAGGAATATTGCTAAGATCGTAATATATATAATAATAAAATAATGTTTTTTGTTAATTTTGTACATAAGATATATGTATATTTATTGGTAACGCCGCGGAATGTTCTGAAAAGTGTATATAAATTCATAAACAGAAACAAAACAATACCGATGTTGTATACGTGACGTTCTATTTTCAAATTTTTTTTAATTTTAAATACATTATATAGTCCGAGATCCCGCTGCAGAATCAGTGTACTCATCGAGTGTTTGCTGAAAACCAAATTTTTACACATATTTATCATTAGGAGAATTTATATCTACCAGGTTGCCTATCAAAATGTGGCCGCTAGTATTTTTAATTAAATTATTAATAATTTATAATCCGTAAGAAATTTCATTGACTTGTTTTGTCAGTAAAATGTCGTTCACTTTACGGCAACATCTATAAAGACTGCAAAATCATGGTTGCCGTTGCGCACCTGGTCGCACCTCTTCGCAGCCAGGTGTACACAGGTATGATTTTATTACATTTATACACCCACAACGTACATTCATAATTTATATATCAAATTAAAGCTAATTTTTTTCTGTTTATTATCATATACGGTTGCCTAATTAAATCTGGCCGCAAATAAGGGTTGCTGGCTATTAATTTAGTAAATATTAAAGGTAGAGTGAATCGATGCAGTTCAACATTTTACGTGCCTTATGTATGGACTTCCAAAGTGCCAAAGTGTAAATGCCGCAAGATTGTTATTATTCAACAAAATGTACGCGGTAATAAAATCATACCTGTGTACACCTGGCTGCGAAGAGGTGCGGCCAGGTGCGCAACGGCAACCATGATTTTTCACAGTCTTTATAGATGTTGCCGTAAAGTGAACGACATTTTACTGAAAAAATAAGTCAATGAAATTTCTTATGGATTATGAATTATTAATAATTTAATTAAAAATACTAGTGGCCACATTTTGATAGGCAACCTGGTAGATATAAATTCTCCTAATGATAAATATGTGTAAAAATTTGGTTTTCAGCAAACACTCGATGAGTACACTGATTCTGCAGCGGGATCTCGTACTAATAAGGCTATTTGCGATCGCAAACATACTACGGACATGAAGTTACCATGTAACGCGGGTTATACCGCTCATGCGTAATCATTCCAAGGACTAATCTGTACTCGTAATGTCTCTTAACCTGTAATTTTTCTGCTTAAACATACCTTACTACCGAAACATACATTACAAAACAGCATCTGCTTGTCGGCTGAAATATGAAAGACTTTGATACCCACGCACATGACTTTTTACAGTACTTCTAGTGCTGTAAAATACTTTATTAGTAAAATTCTCTATCCTAAGGTTGTCTGGAAGAGATCGCCTTCTGTACCTTCTTTATTCTTTAATCTATTGTTATATTTTTCAAAGTATATATTTTTAATATACCTACTAACATTAAAAATAAATAAAACAATAAAAATATAAAAGGTGCCACTATTTAAAATTTTTACTTTTTATCAGCATAATCTATACTATAGATCAGTGTTATCATTTGATAGACTGATTAGGCTGTCCCAGTAGATACGTCGCAATAAAGACATACTGCTATACTTTGGTTTTTATTAGTGCACAATAGTTTATTACTTATGTTATATAACTCAAAGAACAGCAAATAAGCTGACCTTGTTGCACGGCAACTGATGTTAAGTGGCAGAACCGCCGCTATATTTTATTCTAACTATTCTACTGCTATTAGTCATACTGCACCAGACTACCGCACAACAATGGGGCGAATGTAAAAGTCACTCCTATTTCTAAAGAAAAAATAGATTGATCATCAGTCAGTCAGCCAGGAATTGGTATTCAACCGCTCCGTAAGTCCTTCGAATACATAATGAAAAGAGTAACACGACTTTTCGTATTACTCTGTTGCTGTTGGCAGCAGCTGGCCTAAAGAAATCTTACAAATATATCCAATAAAGAGAAAATTAGACTTTTTCTTAATTTTAAATACGTCATGTGATATTGTACTAAAGAGTTTTACTTCTTCATTTTGTAGTTTTATTTACTTTATATCTTTTAAATAAAATGAAGAAATGTTGAATAACGCTGAGCGTAATTCTTTGTGTTGTATAGTCCATTTACGAGGTATACTGTAGGTCATCTATACATAGAAATAAAATTGGAGTCTGTTTGTAATATTGAAAGAACCGTTTTTTATTACATGCATATGAATATAAATACATACACCAAACTAACATTTTTTACAATTTTATGTAATGGGGAGTAACTTATGTTACATTTATTTTAGAATTATTCTTTTATTTCAGACTAGCACTCCGCCCGCGGCTTCGCCCGCGTGTAGATAGGATATATAGGTTACGGCGCGTTTAAAGATCCGTGTACAACAGTGGGACGTTATATATCCTAAACCTTCCTTTTGAGTCACTCTATCTATTCTGTCTAGACTGTATGTCTAGATCTTAAAAACTTAGCGGATTTTGGTTCTTTTTTATTAAATAAAAAAGAACCAAAATCCGCTAAGTTTTTATTATGATATTAATACATATGTATTAAGATATTTTTGTTAAAATGTATATTTTGCACTTGCACACTCTTTGATAAGTTATTGTATCTCGGCCTGGGGAGGATCAGGGAAATGCTTATTATTGCGATTGGAAAGTTCCCAAAGAGCTGTACTAAAGGTAATGATTAAGAAGCCTATTTATTATCCCACTAAAGAATTGTATTCCCTTTGTAATGTACTGACCGTAAGACAGACATACATATTCAGGAGCGTACTCCGTAGACATTCAGATATAGCTTTCAACCCTAACTTTCATCACAATAAACGTAGACCTAGTATAGTTTGTCCAACTCAATCATCTAATCTTGCAGTAGTGCGACGGCAATATTAATATCTTGGTTCAGTGTCATATAACAAAATTAATAAGGTAGTTTCCATTTATCCACATACACTCCGCGAATCTAAAATATTATTGTTTCAATGGCTTCAGAAACTAGATTACGACGACATTGAAAATCTCGTAAAGGTTTGAAATATATTTGAAATATATATAAATAAACTCATCCATACCATCCAACAACATATACATTTACACAGATACATATACTTACAGATCTATATAATAACACATCAAATCGAATTATGCTCACTACAAATCATAAACATTAAATTACATTATAGCATTCGTTCGTTCGTCAAGTTTTTTCATTGTAATGTTTTTACATACAGGTAACCTAATTAGTGAATATTGGCTAAGAATTTTGTATTTAATTTAACTTATTTATCTTCCTAAAAGTTATGTTGTAAACGTAATCATGCATGGCTTTGCTTTGCTTTTTATTATTTTTTATTACATAAATTTATTGTATTTGCTACCGGAACACTAACGCCTCTGTCTTAAGGAGGTGGGCGTTGACGGCCACGACACAGTATTACTTACTAATGTGGCTGTTATCGTTACACTACCCTACTTTGTAAAATATTATATATTTTTAGTTCCAATAAAAGAATTATTATTATATTATTATTATTATTTTAACCGGAAATTGAAGCCGTTTAAATGGTATTGGCAGATCAGTTGGGATCATTGATATTCTTGGATATGAGCTAGTAGCCCAGCTGCCGTGCCGGTGATAATGGTCTACAATTAAATTGTCTTTCAATTCCTTAGTAAGCAACAAGTGCAATGGGACGCCATTGCATGTGTTCGGTGGGCTTAAATTTTGAGAAATTCCGATTTTTGACGTCAAATCGTATGGTAGTAGACCAGAAGGATTTAGTAAAAATTTCTGTGGATAATGCGTCTTCGATATTAGTCACGGTGGCGATTTATTTGTAATTTTTTATTAAGCCGGGAATTTTTTTAACTGTTATTATTATTGATTATTTCGTTGACTGATTTATAGTATCATATCATTCCTAGGCAACACTATTGCCCTAGAACACAACCAATGAAAGCCATTTTCGTGCAAATTCTCGATGTCAGGGTGCATCTATCAAAATTTCTAAATTATGGACGATTTGACATAGGGACTCATCCTAAAATTTCTGTTTAAATTTGGAGTAGGAATAATTCCATCTCAAAGTTAGTGTGGGTAACACTATCAGTGACTCCATGAAGATGAGTACTCATATTCGTCAGTAATTTTAAAATTCAAGTCCATAAGGGAGACGATGTTAATGACAGGGAGAGTCCGTCGGAAATCTCCAGCAAAGTACAAAAGTAATCCTGCCAATGACAGCAAAGGTGTTTCTAAGGTCTTTTAAGGTTCTATCCAAAGTGTCTCATGGTGCTTTCCTACTACATAATGAGGCGTCGTGTAATAATTTATCAGGCCTTTTTTTGTGGATAGAACGATTATTGTTCAAGATTTGCGGATAGCAGAAGTTTAAAAGTAGAATGAGCCGTTTTTCCATCCTTTAAGAGAATTGCTGCAAGTCCTGACTTCTCGATGCAACTGCTATCGCTATCTTCCCCGATTGTATTATCTTAGCAAGTATCCTCCTCCTGTACCCCAGTGACGGTCCTACATCGCATTTGGTTTATATAGGGTACTTGAATTAATAATGAGCGTTTTTTTAAGACGTTTACAGATTGTTTTCAAATAATGGTTCCAAATATATTAATCGAAGTATTGGCCATCGCTGGCCACTACCTTTTTCCATCTTTCTGGCAATTTTCGGATGCCAGCTCGAAAAAAATATTCGTCTTTTGAGGCAATCCAATCATCTACCCATTTTTTGGTTTGTTCGAAGTTTTGTTTGTTTGTCTGAAGTGAACTTCAGTTGGGTCAGACCCATGTGTCATCGACTGGAATAAGTAATAGTCCGAAGGAGCAATGTCTGGAGATTACAGCGGGTGGGGTAGGACTTCCCATTTCAGAGTTTCTAGGTAGATTTTACCGGTTTTGTAATATGTGGCCGTGTGTATGTCATGCTGCAAAATCACTTTGTTTTGACTTTCTTCGAATTTTAGCCGACGCAGTGATAATGTGTTTCAAAAAGCCCTTCCTTTTTTGGCGTGAAGAAGAACTCCCCGCAAAAACGCTTTATCTGGTACGTAATTGGACATTTTCGAAACAATATTTAATGCGTTTCAAACAAATGATACTAGCTATTTAAGACGACCACAGAGTGTAGGTTTTAGCCGGAAGACATTGCAAACTAGAATATTGAAACATACACTAGTGGCGGCCTCTTGATTGAAACGCTCATTATTAATTCAAGCACCCTTTAGCTAACCGAGGTGGTTTTGTTTCTAATACTTACTATCTTGGTATTAATCCTTATCAAAATATTAATTAAAAAAATTGTTTATAACACAAATATCAAATAAAGTATTTCAATAATGATGGATAGTTGAATAATAAAAATCACTCACTATCTCTCGCGATGTAGGAAGCAGCAAACGCCATAGCTATTATGGTGCAGAAATGTAGTTTTAACATGAGGAAGATGAGCATGGGGTTAGAATTCTGCACGAACGGGTTGGGGGTCGTGGTTAGAACTATGGTCCCAACGAAAGCGAACAAGCAGGATGCCGGCATCGTAAACACAAGGTGAGATAACCCCACGTGGTACATCCGAACACCGACCATTCTCAACAGTTCCTGTAATAAAATTATTAACCTTATTAATATTATAAATTTGAAAGTTTGTAAGTATGGATGTTTGTTACTCTTTCACGCAAAAACTACTAAACGTATTTTGATGAAACTTTACAGTAATAAAGCTTATGCATCAGAATAACACAGGCTATATTTTTTATTGAACTTTATATACATATTGAAATCTAACGCGGGTAAAACTGAGAACACAGCTAGTTATATATATTTATATTTCGATTTAATTCGGATATCCATCCATATTATGTTTGTTAGTAATATTATACTTATTTTAGTATATACATATACAATTGTCGTTATAGCAAATTTTTGTCCTCTTTTATATTAAGTTATAATTTTTATGAATAACTTATAGTTTTCAAAATAATGGTCAACATCCAATACAAATTAAAAAGAAAGGCATTAATTTGTGAAAAGACCGTGAAGTCGATCTAAGTCTATTGACTTATGTATTCTAAGACATATGATGGAAAAAATCCAGCATTCGTTCGAGAATTGCAATTTTTTCGTAATTACTACTAATAATAACTCGTTACAAATAATATACACACTATATAGGTACTATACTAACAACTGATATCTGGTTAACTTTAATGACTAAACCAATGTAAACATATAATTCTTGGTGTTGTTTTTTATTTATCTATACTAATATTATAAAGAGGAACATTAGATATTATTTCATGTTATAAACATCTATAACAACTTGGCCACATTATTCGTACTTTATAATTTTTGTTAAACACCAATGTAGTGTTCACCTATTTGTTATTTATGTCTTCTTATATCTCCTGGTATATAAGCTGTTATGGACATAATATCGGCTCATTAGCCATACCCCGCGGCGCCTGCGCGGGGAACATCTCCCCTCTCGCGCACTGCGGCCCATGTACGCTCGGCGCGAGACGACAGGTCATAAACAGCTAGTATTACCATATAGACTAACCAATATTGATGATTTTAATGAAACTTTACAATAATATTGCTTGTTACATGAGAATAGAACATATGCGATAAATTTTAAGTGTGTGAAACCGCGGACATTCGACGAATATTGTATATAACAGCCAGTTTATTTAATCAGTACCAGTAAAACTTTCATTGTTTTCATTTTAAAAAAATCTGTTACTCACCAGTATACCAGAGCACCTCTCGTCGACGAGCGTCGAGATGAGGAACACGTATGCAAGCATCGGCGAAATAAAACATAGCACTGCGAATAATGGGGCTAAGCCCAGGATCTCCTCATTGCCTTCGTTGCTCACGAACGGGAACTCTTGCACGGCGATAGTCTAAAATAAAATTGAAAAAATACTTATATTTTAATATTATAAAGCTGAAGTCTTTGTTTAATTGTTTGAACGCACTACTCTAAAGAAGTACTGGTTCCAATTGAAAAAATATTTTTGTGTTGGATAGTCCATTTGTCGAGGAAGGCTTTAAGCTATATATCGCATACTTATTATATAATACTTAAAAATTACAAATTTTGGAAAGTCCACATTATAACAGTGGCATTAAGGTCCAATTTGAAAATTTTTAATTTCTGAATTACACCACTTTTGTACTAGATATGCGATATAACATTACGCTACCACCAATAGAAGAGAAGCATCAGTGTAAAATGTTGCAAAACGGGGGAAATTATTCATATTTGAGAGCTTCCGTTGCGTGCGCTGCGTAAACGGTTCAAGTTACTCACAAAATATGTATGAAAGAATTATTCCTCTTTAAAATTATCTAAAAAAGGGCAAAAGATAATCGCAATAGTGTTTTTGATAACCACGCGAAAAAGTCGCGGGCACAGGCCGTTAAATTATAAGTTATGTATATAACATATGTAACAACTAGGCTATAATATGATAATACGAACTGACTATCTTTTATCATAAGTGTTTATAATAGACTTTTGATTTGATTTGATTTGATTGATCCTGGTACGTATGGCATCCTAGATATTAAAAATATATAACTACTAGACTACTTCAAATTAGAATAATATTAATTTACATTTTAATATCGAAAAACAATCTACTTCATTTGGAGTCGACGTAAATTTTTTTTCTCATCCATTCATCCCTGTTCGCAGTTATCTCGTTATTTACTCCCCTATCTTGTCATAGCATCTTTCACACAGTCCATCAATCTCTTTTTCGACTTTCCTCTGCCCTTATTCTCTTCATTCCTACGCATTACATGCGCACACCATGATAGACGATTACTTTTCAACCTGACACCGGCACTTCTTTACCGAGAAACCGTAAATTAATATTAATCTTATTTGAAGTAGCCTACAATCCAAACCAGTCCATAGAGATATAACAGAAAATGTGTAGCTTTATAATACAACTCTGTTTTGTCGCCTGAAGAGAAATGATCATCGGAAACTGTTTCTGGCTTGAGGGCATATGATATAGGATAGGACAGTCCTATTACTATTTTAAAATTTCGAACCCACATTTCGGAGTCTTTAAAAAAGATAATCTCTTTAATTATGACCGAGCCGACGAGATCAAAAACTATTACAAATTTCAAAATGGTAGTATTGATGCTACCATTTTGACAAATATAACACCGTGATAGACGAACGGACACAATTGCATCATAATTGTTTGTAATAAATGTATCATAACCAGTATCAGAACGAAATCAGAAGGGGACTCCCCCTCTTACATGTGTAGTTCGACGTAATCTTTTATATAAAATTCTCGTGTCACAATGTTGGTTACCATTTACAATACTCCTCCGAAACGACTTGTCCGATCTTTACGAAATTTTATGTGCATATTAATTAGATCTGAGAATCGGCTACCATTTAATTTTCATAACTTTAATTGTTAAAGGTTGTCCACCCTTAATTTTTGTTTTTATTTTTCTGACAAAAGTTTTATTTATTATTTTTTTATAATTTGGGGTTTTATGTATTTTTTAATGATGTACCATTAAAAAATACATAAAACCCCAAATTTTCACCTTTTATCCTCAAATCCTATTTTTTTATAACAATTTTAGCTGTTTCGGTATACTGATCTGTTTAAGTTATGGCTACTGAATTATTTGATTTTTCTTTTTTTCCATTAATTTCTTATTATAATAATAACCCTGGACAATTAACGATATAAATACTTGACTCACCATATCTTTACTCGTGTAAGGCCACACGAATAAAGATATTTTCATTTCATTATTCGTGGTATGTTTGTCACGTCTTTCCTAGCTATAAATGACCATGACAAACTGCAAAAATGAGGGGAATTACTGAAATTTATTATATTGTAATCATCAACGTAGAAAGATATGTTATTTACCTTACTTACCAAGTGAGTGCTTTATTTTTTATTCTTTATGAAATGGCATAAAGAATAATCATCATTAGATAGTATAAAATAAAGTCGCTGTCGGTCTGTCCCTATGTATGCTAAAATCTTTAAAACTACGCAATGGATTTTGAAGCGTTTTTATAGATAGAGTGATTCAAGAGGAATAATATATAATACATGTACTCCCGTGCGAAGCTGGGGCGAATAGCTAGTATAAAATAATTTGATCTTTGTTTGATCGGTTATTATTATCTACCGGATATTAATATCGGATGTCAAAGCATATTTATATATACGTATCTGATAGGTTACTATCATTATATGCCGACTACCGGATATATGTGTGTATTAATGTATCTTTGACGACCTTGGTACTCTAGCGGTCTAGCACACCGCTGTTGCTCTGATGGTCGGGTTCAATTCCTCGCACGGCACAAACATTTGTATTCATGAGTATGATTGTTTGTATCGGTCTGGGTATTTTCAATGTATAATATGTATGTATTTACGAAAAAAAACAGATCTATGTATTTGTACCAGTTGTCTAGTACCCATAACACAAGCTTTAGCTAACTTAACTTGGGTCTAGATGGCGCTGTGTGAATTGTCCTGAGATTATTTATTTATATATTATTATAGATTATTTATATAATTATTATTACCTATATACCAATATGTATATTATTTTATCTGTGGCATATATAAGTAAATAAATATACACTTTTAGAATTCATGTTATTGTTTAAATTGAAGGCCGCTAGTTTTGGCATGCGCGAATTATTTGAAGGTAAGTTATAATGTAGCTATTACATGCGCTAAAACAAACATAGAATTTTAAAAGTAAATCTCGTACTATACATATATTTCAACCTATATGTTGGACTACGAATCCTTATAAAGTAATAAATAAAATAGAGAGTGGACTGTATATTTCGAAAAGAAAATAATTAATGGAAAATGACGGAGAAATACGATTTCGACCCCAAAGTAAGCAATGTTACACCAAACTTACTTACCTTTGCTCAGGAACGTCCGATATATAGTACTATTTAGTGGCCACGTGGCAAATATATACACTCTAAGAGTGTATATATTTTCATAAAAACAATTTTATTGTAACAATTAAATCAATAATTTTCTTGTTTTATAGTTAAATATATGGAGCGTCCATTTTATTCCAGTTCTTATTTTCAATTGTTTTTTATTCTAAATTCGAAATTTAAGTGGCCACATGTATTTATTTGTGGCCAGTATTACCGAAGCGTCCTTTGCTTCAGTAAGAAAGCCGGTATTACAACCTGCTTAGACTAAGGAACACTATAAATGTACATCTATCTAAAAATATACAATTATTTTTTGTAGTATTCATAGAATATGTTATATAGGTAGTGTGGATAAATTTTTTCATAATCTATCATAATTTAACGAGGAGTAAGACGAGGAGTTGTGACCAACGAGTCAATATTATGACGATAACTAATATACTAAGAGATATAAGATATAAATAACAAAAAGTGAACAGAACAAATATGGTTTTTTTTTGGCGTGTTCCTTACTGGAGATGTATAAGTCAAGTTCTTCATTTGACAGAAAGTCATAAGTCTGTAATATTTGAAAGGGGTTGTATGTGGTTTTAATTATAACTAAAGTATGCCGGGCAGGCAGGTTGGGTCATTGGGTTACCTGAAGTATGATCGAGCGCTGTGGTTGGTTGGATGGTTGGCTCATACGAATATGTACGACATACTTTTTTTTTTTTCAAATTCAAATACTAAAATTATTTATTCATGTAGTACATTTTAGCCGCTTATGAACGTCAAGTTTTTACATTATAATTTTTTTTTCCCTACTCGTGAATGCTTGTAGGAACTGGTCTGCTCTAATCACTACAACTGAGAATAAGATGAAATCTTATTGTGTATTTAATATTTGAACCCAATAAATTAGTGCTAGTTGGTAGTTCGCACTCGCACGTTTCTACTAAATAATATTACAACGATTATTTGAAAGAACAAAACGTAAGTTTTTTGCTCATTCTTCTTGTGAAGAGACACCTTTCCAAAAGAGCCGTAGATTAAGAGTAGGATAACTATGTAAGTTTATTTGAATGAAGAATTTATATTCTTATTATATTCTATTCTATAAAAAGGATATAAGAACAAAAAAAAACATAAGTACCTGATTGAGACTGTTGTCTGTACGCATTTCTAAGTAGGACCGGTCGATCGTCCATTGCAACTTGGTGAAAGACTCGTAATCATTACCTAAAAAAATAAAATAAAATAATACATGAAAGGAATATTACTATAGAATCAATGACTATATTGATACTATTTAGAAATTTCTGCATATACATATGTATAATATGTATGTGTAATAATGATTTGTCAACTCAATATAAAATAAAATGAGCATCTAAAATATATATCCCATCAAAAACATAAATGTGAAATGATAGCCGAGTTTAATATTATGATATATGGCTTGATTGTTGACTTCTACGACAAAAGAGATGGGATCTAAATGGGTGCCAAGTTCAATGATCTGTCCTGAAATGTATTTATGACAATATAAAATATCATTTCTTCTTATAACTTAGGATAATATACTGTAGCCTAAGGTCTAACTTGGCCAGTTCTCATATACCAATTATTACTTTCGATTGCTAGTTACTATTAATATTAAAATAGTAACCGACAAGTAACATGTTTAGAACTTGCGAAGGCTACAGTATATTTCGTATATGAAAACTAGCCAAGTTAGACCTTAGGCTACAGTATATTATCCTAAGTTATAAGAAGAAATGATATTTTATATTGTTATAAATACATTTCAGGACAGACCATTGAACTTGGCACCCATTTAGATCCCATCTCTTTTGTCGTAGAAGTCAACAATCAAGCCATATATCATAATATTAAACTCGGCTATCATTTCACATTTATGTTTTTGATGGGATATCATTACTTTTTGTACATAAATTATACGAGGTACTTATTTATAACTAAATTAATACCAAATTATTTTTGATAAATTACTGTATTTTCGTATATTTACGGGGTATAATTGTCTTTTTTTTGTGTTATTTTCTATATTTTCTTGTAACTTTTAAATGTTCAAGTGCAATGCCAATTCAGTATCAGGAATTTTTGGGCAAATCGGGGCGGTATAACGTCCACAGATGGTTGTACTCTACAATAGAGCTCTCGTGACTTGGATCAAAATTGTTAAGACGTACTCCATCTAAGGTTTTAACTCTGGAGAGTCCAACGTAAACCTGCCCTTTATTAAATATAGAGGAGCCTATGTTGAGAAGAGGACTGCCAAAACTAAGGCCTTGTGATTTGTGGATAGTAATAGCATATGTTAAGCAAATACGGAATTGTTCTCTATCAACATATACATTATTTAATATCTGAAACTTCGTATTGACACGTTATAGTTCGTAAAGACGATTATGTAACAAATTGACTGTTATCTATTGAATTCTCAAGAAAACAATTTGTTACCAATAAGTTCTCATTCTCGAGTTAACTGTACATTCCTACTTATAACTATACTAAAATTGTTATTAATTTTTGGTTTAAACTATTGTCTATACCATACGTATTTACTAAAATAATGTAATAATAATATAATCACAAATATATAAGTATAATTTAAGAAAGCTATAAATTTCGTAGCATAAATCGCAACCTTATAGGTTAGATATCCAGAAACAAAACATTGAGTTTTATCGCACCGCTCCCACACGGCGCCACCGCGGCGCCCTATACCGAAATGCCTATTATTTAATAATTATTTATAAAAATAATGATTTTACACTATCGATGTGCGCTAAATATTGAAACAATAATTAATACCAAATCTCAGTTAATAACATAATAAATACGAAATTCGACTACACTCCTAGTTATAAGTACGAGTATATTTTAGACAGAATCTAAATTATAGCAACTAGTGTTTACCGCTCAATGCAATATTTGAAGTTTGCTAGTTATCGACACTGATGTGAAGGGGTCAACGTAAATTGGTAATGATCGACGTTTTCATACAATATTACTTTCGGTCCAGTACAAGATGAGATTTTTCACCAGGGATCAATGTCAATTGGTGGCTATCGACGTTTTCATAGAATTTTAGTATTCGTCCAGTATAAGTTGAAATAGAATCAATTAAAGTGAAAAATTGTAGTAAAATGATAACAATTTACCAGTTTCAGATTTTTTCCTTTATATTCACCTAATTACCTATCGGCATACCAAATTTGAACTTCCTAGGTCATCTGGAAGTGGGTTATAATTTTGATCTATAGTTGATCAGTGATAAAAATGACGATTTTTGGACATTAATATCTAAATAACCGATTGAGATATATTTATGAAATTTGGAACACATATTTATCTCGCAAGTCTCAATATATGAACCAAATTTGACAGGTTTGTGTGAAAGAGTTTTTGAGTTATGAGGGGGTCAAAAGTGGCTCCAAATGGTTCGTGTAAATATACACACGGTGCTGCAGGGGGTCAAAAGTGGCTCCAAATGGTTCGTGTAAATATACACACGGTGCTGCAAGCCAGTTTTATGTACATTATATATTTAAAAAATATTTATTATATATATTATAATCTATATTTTACTACATACATTAATGAAAGTTGCATTTATCTATACTATACATTAATTGTCATATTTATAAAATGGTCCTAATCATAATTTATATTTTCGTTTGTAATCTGTACGTACACTGTCTCGAGTCTGGTGGCCCCGCTGAAAATCAGCGCTGTAGTATAACTTAGTTATACTACAGTATAAAAGCGGAGTGGGAGTCACATTCGGCGTTACCAGTATGTTTTAGCTTTTAAGTTATATAGTAAACATTATTGTAAATACGAATACCGATGTAATGCTGAATAAATGTCTTTATTATTATTATATAAAAATGTATTGATCAAAGTTTGGTACAAAGCAGCTAACATTTTTCAGTGCATTCCAGTATTCCAGTGGACATCAGTTACGACTTCCATTATATCTCACTTCGTGTACAATATAATAATGGATTTAGGATGTTGTTGGGGCTCCCTCGATTCTGTAGCGCATCAGAGATGCTTGCAGCAGCGGTCAGGTAGACGGTTTTCAGGCCATAATGCGCAAAAGAGTTACATCACTGATGTCTAGCATTCGGGGGAGCGCAAACAGCATCCTAACAACTATTGCAAAAATATGAGATTGTCCGCTCCAGAGGCATAAGGCATAGATATCGTTGCATTACGGATCCAGTGCTTCTGGACTTGGACACAGATATTTGAATTAAGTGTATATCTCTGTAGATTATAATTTATTAACATAGTTTATAAGTTGTTTACTAACACGATTTTTATTTCTAACAACTCCTTCGTTTTTAAACTATGTATAATATATTTTTTAATCTCAGATACTAAATTGTAGTTGTCAAATTTTCAAATAAACATAATTTTACCAATTGTAGCGGGATACTGTTGTACCTTCGTTATCGATTTGTTTAATCGTGAGTTTTTATTTTATCATATTAGTTTTAAAGTTTTACACAAAAATACAATTTTATTGGTTACTTAACATAAAGTAACTTTTATAGTATTAAGCTACAAACCGATAATTAAATTGAATTTAACTAAACTAACATTCCAGCATCAATAGTATGTTAAATTGATTGGTTTATTAATAAATCAAGGAAATTAAAATCTAAAACTGTTTTCCATAACAATTGCGCTCTATTATTATTTTAGTACTTGTTCAAGTATATTCCAACCGCTTCCTCGAGGCGATAGGAAAATCATATAAAATAAAAAATCATTTATTTATGTAGGACATATCTGCCGGTTATGAACGTCAAGTTGTTTGTATTAATATTTCATCCTACCGTCCAGTTTAGTACATAATGTACATATAGAATATTTGAATATATAAATTCAGAACCAACGTTGCGGGAGTAATAATGTAAACATGTTCTCAGAATGTGTAATAATAAACATACTGTTGTATCTGGCTAATCAGAAATGTATTTTTATTCTAAATTTGTATTTAAATATAAATTTAAATACAAATTTAGTACTAACTCTTTTATAGTACAATCTTGTTTTATACTTTATTCTGTTATGTATATACTTTCCTAATATATATCTCCGTATACATTGTCTTTTCGTTTTATCTATAAATAAAAAATAAACATACAACGCTTATTGTGTTCTTATCTACAATACGTTGGTATATATTTAGCAGATGAGATTACGCTCATCTCGAACTGAATGTACCTACGCTAGCAAGGAACCAGTAAAAATAAGCATATATCAGGTTTGTTTAGTTACAATACTATATATTTAGGCGTCACGTCGTTATTTGATACGGATATGACGGTGATATTTATGCAGGAATTTCTTAATGTTTACGTTAAATTAATAAGCAAAATTATTTCCACACACAATGATATTGTCAAGAGACAGAAGTTTTGATTGATAGGTATCCATAGACAACAATTCTTCATAATCACAATGTGTTGGATTACAAATCCGAATTCGAATCCGTATAAAGTAATAAATAAAATAGAGTATACTTATTTAAAAGAAAATAATTAATGGAAAAGGAAGGAGAAATACGATTTCGACCTGGAAGAACGTCTTCCTTCGAACACCCAAAGTAAGCAATGTAACACCAAACTTACTCACCTTTGTTCGATGCGTAGTAGGTCACGCACTCTACAGTGTATAATTGTATATATTTTCATAAAAACAATTATATGTATATCAAATAAATTAATATTTTTCTTGTTTTATAGTTAAAAAATACGGAGCGTCCTTTTTATTCCAGTTCATATTTTCAATTGTTTTTTATTCTATTTTCGAAATTTAAGTGGTCACATGTTTTATTGTTGGCCAGTATTACCAAGCGCCTTTTGCTCCAGTAAGCAAGCCGGTGATACGACCTGCTTAGAATAAGGAAGTTCGGAATACGGAACAATGCTTTTGAGCAAACTTAAAAAATGTCAGGAAATAAGTATGTAACGTAGTAGAAGGAACAACACATACTATACTGTATTACTTAAAAAGAAAATACATCAAAAAAATCCGCCCGCCACTCTATGTTCAGTGCGGGCTAGATATGGTTGAGGTCGTCGTCTTCGCCAGCGAGGACGTTTTTGTGTTTGTTTGTTTGTTATTTGTGTGTGTTTGTGTGAAAGTGGTAAGGGCGGATCGTGGTAAGGGCGGAACGGGTGGACCCGTAGGGTGATTAACTGCCGTTATGGGATCGTCGGGATCAACAAGAACGTGCCTCGAGCGGCATTGTCGCCCATGGATGTCTCTTAGCATAGTCGACCATTCTGACTATATAAATAATGAGGTACAAAATAATAATGCTTATCCTGCCACAACAATAGTATAATAGTCTATTGTCCGAGGTAACTGTGACTCAATGTATTTAAAATATATGCGCTATGCACCTACGTATGGTATGGTAATGAAATCTAAAAAAGATACCAGATACGAATATTAATTATTATTATTTAGAAAAATCGCCTTTTGAGGCAGGTGTTCTTACCAGCATCATTTACAATGAAAGATAATTTTTTATACGTGGTGATGGACAACGAATTTAATAAAAAAAATATAAAACACAGGGTTCATTAAAAGAATAAAATTAAGACAAAGCAAGTAAATTTTTCTAATACCGCAAGTTGGTCGCAGCTGGCCTTTTCATGGGATAAAAATGCGATTAAGGAGGAGACTGCCGCATACTAGTGGAAGTATTATGGAGTGGCTGAAGGACTCTTGAAGGATACAAGCAATTTGTCTGACAGGATTGCTAGAGATCGAACTTCGACTGAGGCCGGCGTAATTTAAATCTCCGCTGGAATTGGACAGGGGATTCTTCAAACGTTTTATATTGTATTCAACTTAAAAAACTGAAAAAAAAAACTATTCTACGCCAACAAATCACACACATATATAGGTATGTGTGTGATTTGTCGGCGTAGAATAGTTGACCTAAAAAATTCTCTGTTTTTGTTGATATTGTACAGTTATCCATAAATGTAGATAAACTGATAACGAAATGAGAACATGAATGAAGAATTGGCCATACCAAATACTGTTCTAGTATTATTTTTGTATGTACATAGGCAAATAGAAAATGCAGGAAAAATACTAGGAATACGGGGATTTGCATATAAACGATAGTCAAGAATAAGTATAAGCAAAAGACCTCTTTCTTTCCCTTCTATTATAGTGTAGGTGGCAAGATGTTTTCATCGTCGTCGCTGATGGCGATGCCTTTTTGGTGTCCGTAAATATTTCCAATATTCGCAGTCAACTCAAGTGGCTTCCCATTAAATTTCGTAAGAATAATATGTTATCCGTTCTTTATTCTATTCGTATCCACCCCTCCACTCCTAAATATCTAAAAACGAAGTCCCAATTTCACACTAAATCCCCGGTTTCTTGCGTAGTGCCAGAAGACTATGTTTGACAATCCCTACTCACTCCTCCACATATTATTCCAACTCTTTTACTGTCTAAGCCTCGCCTTTGTAACGCCTCTGTAACTTATTACGAATCTCCATTCGATTAGCTCAAACACAAGCAACATTTAAAAATAGACTAAGATCTCATTATTGTTGGACATAAAACTCCTTTGTTATATTGACATATATTATTTGTATATAAAAAGAGAAAACATATTAATAAAAAGACGACTGCAAATAAAATGGTGTGTCCTTATTTGCCCTCTGCATAAATAAAATCCCAATAGCACGCTTCCACTGCGCAGCCCACGAACTATGATGAAATAAAAGTAAATATAATAAAATAATTAAATTGAAATAAAATGGAAAAATTGTTGCCGATCCTGCGGGAGGGCGATTTATTCGTCGATTGGAAATTCAGACCTACGATGCTTTTAGAAGAAAAAATAGTTATTCATACAGTTGATAAAAATTATAATGGTGAGAATGACAAATATTTAAAAAAAAGTAATAATGCAGCAAAATTTTTAATCGTGCAGTGTATATCCGATAAATATTTGGATATTATAAGAAACTGTAGTACCGCATTAGAAATGATTACCGCTTTGGAAAGACAATTTAAAAGGAAAAGTATTTTTAATAAATTACATTTAAAAAGAAAACTTATACATTAAAATGTACATCATTTCTTCATGACTTCGATAGGTTAATGACATAACTAAACGGAATAGGCAGTACTGTACAAGAAGAAGATAAGAAATGCTACCTATTATCCGCTATGCCTTCGAATTATTTCGCAATTATTACTTCAATAGAAACAATGTTATTAGAAAATAAAATAAATATAGATTTCGTCAAAGCAAGATTACTAGATGCAGAAATTAAGTACAAAACTAAAGAACAGACAGATATACTTTCAGAACAAATCTTCTGCTGCTATACATGTGGAAAAAGAGGTCATAAGTCATTTCAATGTAAGAAAAATCAACAAGAACAGTATAATAAAGAAGAGATACAAAGATCCTCGTCCTTGTCCACCATACAAGGACGAGGTCGATCCTGGCACGGAGCAGGTCGAATTAATATGAGGGGGCGAGGAAGACCATGGCAAGGAAGATCAATGATAAGAGGACGAGAAAGGTACACCTCTAACAGAGCAACATGTGCTATGGATGAAGATAACATGTCATGTTATCTATAACAGTGGCTATTTACAGCTTTCGGTGAGAAGGAACAGGTAACATATGGTGAAAATACTAACGATAATACAATAAAATTTATTATAGATTCAGGAGCGACTAAACATTTGATAAAATCTTCTTATAAAGGTTTTATGTACGATATTAGGGAAATTGAAGAAATAAAGATTTATGTTGCAAATGGCCAATGTTTAACAAGTAAAGAAAAGGGTAAAATAAATGTCAATTGTCAAAATGAAAATATAACGATTTAATGTTTAATAGTAGAGAATTTGTCATATAATTTATTGTCAGTTAGACAGCTTTTATCTAAGAAATTAGAAATAAAATTTCATGAAGATTTTGTATCAATATATAATAGAGAAAAGGTAATTACAGGTCAATTAAAGTCACGTTTACATATAATTAATTTTGATATATGTGTAAATAAATATATGTTGAATGAAAGAGATGACAAGATTGCCTCATTATGGCATAGGAGATTATGTCATTTGAATAGAAAAGGTTTAAGGATTTTAGGGCTCCCGTTATCCAATAAAGTATGTGACAGCTGTACTGAAGGTAAGAGTACCAGAAGGTATTGTACTACAGGCAAAAAGGTATTGTACTACAATATACTTTACCATATACTCCAATGCAAAACGGAACTAGTGAAAGAATGAATAGATCATTATTGAATACAACACGAACCAAATTTGTAGAAACTAATTTACCAAAAGAATTATGGGGAAAAGCTGTTTGTTGTTCTTCATATGAACTAAATAGATGTCCGAGTAGAGTGTTGCAATATAAAACACCAGCTTCAATTTGGTATGGATCCAATAACATTGTTAAAATGAAAGTTTTCGGATCAAAGGCTTGGCGAGTAACTTTACCAAAACCGAATAAACTAGAAGCCAGAGCAAAACTTATGATTATGGTAGGTTATTCTGGATCAGGATATCTTCAGGATATAGTCTTGTGCAGTAACTAGGTGAAAATTCGAATGCAATCGGCTCTGTTATTGTCGAAAAGCTCGTGGGGGATCCATCCATCCACCCACCTTGGATTGATTGACATTGAAGTGTCCAGCCAACATTCGTAATGTCAAGCTCTGGTCGTCTTCCATGGCTGCCAGAAGAGCCTGATCATCGAAATCCTATGGCTGACCTCTTACTGGCTTATCCTCCAAGCTAGTATCAACTGATTTAAAACGGGTAAACCACTAACTTTGGTTAAATGTGTCATTGTGAAAAAGTTAGTTGCGATCGCGAAATGACTGTACTGCTTTCCATCCTTTCTCGAAGTGGTAAAGCATAATATAGGAAATATGTATATGGTTTTCGATACGCATTTTTTAAACAAATAAGGAACTTTATTTTTATACGAAAAAAAAAAAACAAAACTATTTTTCATATATTAAAAACGTCGCGATATAATCACCAGATAATTGATAAATGAATCAACCTAATAAAAAAGGTATTGTTAACTTTGGAATTTATTTTCAGAATTATGTGTTATCAAAACTTTATTACTAAAAATACGATACGACTTATATGAAATTAATCCGGGAGCTTGAATGTTGGCCCAATCCCTTGTAATTTCGATCTCCGTTAGAATGGCAGAGGATAAATCGGAGTGAGGTTCACAAATAAATAAGTTATACCTTTACTAACCATTATTGTCCAAATAACAGCAAACCAAATTATATTAAAATAAGGATAATTTTCAAAAATACTGAACCACTTTATAATATTAGTATAAAAGTAGTTACTAGCCGAGTTGTGTAACTTTGGCTGCATCACATTTGCTATGTTTTTGCATCATTTTTCATTGCAGCTTCGCTTCGTTTTTTTTCGTTGAACTCCGAGTGGTGATTTCATCGACTTTATTATAATTATTTTTAAATGTGCCAATTTACATCTGATGACATTGTTTTTTTTAAGGTCAGGTCAATTAGCACATGCTGGTAAATTCAGCAGTAATTTATCACATTCGATTCCAGGGGGAATCAAGGAGAGGGCAAATTACTTGTACATTGCTAGCAATGGCATCATTAGATTGACAATCCCCAACAATCCCCCAACGCAAGAGATTTAACATATGAAGACGTGTTATATGTTGTTGTTCATCAGTGAGAAGAATGACAATGCTTACTTAATTTATTTATTTCAAGCAACTAGGCCCATATAATAAATAGCTTATAGACTAACATACATATGAAATAACACTTTAAAATTAATATATTGATATTATCTGTGATTTAGTGTTAACATTTAGTTGATTAGGGAACCCTATTAATTTTCTTTATTGTTTAGACTCCACGTATGCATACGAAGAGTTACCTCTGTTAGCGATTTACGAATATTAATGAGTGAGGATTTATCCCTTTGTGAATATACCGTTGGGGTATGTCTCAGAGCAAACAGAGCAGGGTTTGTACTGAGGCAAACCCGACCATCAGAAATGATATTGAAGTTAAAATTCTGTATAATACTTACCTAAGGAGTATTTTAGAAAGTATCGCTGTCATTTGGAATCCACACGAGATAAAGTATACAATGATGTTAAAAAATTTACAAATAATAAATGAAACTTACCATACAGCAAGTGTGGCTCGTATTTTCCATCCAACGGTTCGTATATATTTATGTGAAATTGTGTTTTCATTCTAATTGTGTAGTTTAGATGGGTCCAGGGTAAAGTACCATTGTTCTGCAAGAAAACAAATAACAGTTATACACACAGATCCATACAAAACGCATAGGTAGTGTACTACATAGATGTAACGAATATAAATTTTAAGCATTCGCTAATGGGAACGAGAATATTTGTCGCCGATATTCACAAAAACAAATGAGAATAATAATTTTAAAATATGGAACAATTTGGTTTTCTCTGTTTTAACAACTAAGTTGCCGCACGAAATTAGTATTAATTACTTACACGTCGTTATTATCGAACATCGATATTCCCAAAGCATTCGTAAATTATTTAGCTAATGTGAATACGAATGTAAAAGCAAATGCGAATATTCCTTACATTTCATATAAACAATATGGTAATAAATAATAATATTAACCTGAAATATGACAATTGCATCGCCGTCTTTCATGTAGTTCAGAACTGAAGTTTCATTTGTGACAGATTGATAACCTCGGGCATTGTGTGCTGGATTCAAATATTATTATTGTTAGAACACATACACATACATACTATGATATGATACAACAAAACATTAGACTTTCTAACAGGTCCACTCTAGATTCTAGTCTCAATATCAATCTTGTACTCTGGACTTGCACTATCAAAAATTGGATTGAAATTATATTTGACGTAACTTGCTACTGATACAGTGGTTTTTGTTTTAGTTTTGACGACCTCGGTGGTCTAGCGGTCCAGTCTACCGCTTTACGACCGATGGTCGCGGGTTCGATTCCTCGCACGGCACAAACATTTGTATTCATGAGTATGATTGTTTGTATCGGTCTGGGTATTTTCTATGTATAATATGTATGTATTTACGAAAAAAAAAAAAAAAATCTATGTATTTGTATCAGTTGTCTAGGACCCATAACACAAGCTTTAGCTAGCTTAACTTGAGTCTAGATGGCGCTGTGTGAACTGTCCTGAGATTATTATTATTAATTAAAAAAAAAAAATTAACATCAAAATCATGAAAAAAAAACTAACAATATTAATTTAATTGTAAGCATAAATTTGTCACATAAATGTCGTAGTTGCCTATAATTAAGGTTGCGCTTAGTATAATAAATATATTGTAATGTAACAGTGTTGGTGTAAACCTTGTTGGTGACCTAATAAATAAAAAACAAAAAATTAAATGCGATCGAGTATATAAAAAAAACACATTTTTGATAATATATCTAACAATTCTCAAGACAAAATAAAATAATCAAGTCAGTAGTCAACATTTTGACTTCGTATTATTGGTGGATGAATGTAAATATTTGATCTATGTATGATTACACCTTGCTCTCTTAAAAGGTAGGCAGAGACAGGGTCGTTTTAACCATATCATACTACAGCAGAGCTCTCTGCAAAAATAATAAGGACTGCGGCCCACATGATCACTAGATATACTTTATTCCTAGTGTTGTTAATATATTGGAGTTCTAAAGAATAAAGAGAAGTACCTTTTAATTGTTATTATCTATGTGATTATTTATTTACATATATTTACAAATACCCAAATAAATGAATTGCAAGTATACATCAGATGTTTCTCTTTCTGCTTTAAGAAATTAGATTACTGCTATTTAAAACTGTCCTATATATCAATCAAATCGGTTGTAAATGCATAAACTATATATACATATAATAATATATGACACCCTCAGTAGGGCCTTAAATGTATACTCTATGTCGGTATTTCCCAATTAGTGGTACGCGTACCTCCAGGGGTACGTGAAGTTGCATCAATGGATAGATGCGCGGCTATCAGTAATAATAAGAAAAATTTCCAAAATATTATTTTATAACGATCATCATCGTAAAAGCACGGACCACCGAAGCACCGAGCACTATGACCGACCGTGCGCTATCGCGCGCCTGCCGCATCTCGTCATTCGGCTGCCCCCGCCACCCGTCACCCATCAAGGGTCATCGTAAAAGCACGGACCACCGAAGCACCGAGCACTATGACCGACCGTGCGCTATCGCGCGCCTGCCGCATCTCGTCATTCGGCTGCCCCCGCCACCCGTCACCCATCAAGGGTCATCGTAAAAGCACGGACCACCGAAGCACCGAGCACTATGACCGACCGTGCGCTATCGCGCGCCTGCCGCATCTCGTCATTCGGCTGCCCCCGCCACCCGTCACCCATCAAGGGATACGCAAGGTTTGAGGTCTTTTTTGAAATGGTACGCAGCAAAAACTAATTGGGAACTACTTCTCTATGTAATAGTTTGCACGCATACTTACAAAATTGCAAATTCAAATACTTTGTACCAGAGTTTATAGTCTTCTAATGGAATTACTACATACCTAGGTTGAAAGAATAATTTGTCAGCTTCAGTTTCTTCCCAACCTTGGTCATTAATTCATCAGTTACATTATTGGATGGAGTGTAAAGGACGAATCTTGGTACTTTAAACTCCGCTATATACTTCTCTTCCTAAAAAAATATAACATATATTACATATAAAATGTATAACACCAAAACAATTTAGATATTTATTTTAAATAACAATGTACAAATAAAACTATGATTCCGATTAAATGAGTTCATAATTATACATAGCTAGCTGTGCCCGCGGTTTCATCTGCGTTAAATTTCAATAAAACATATAGCCTATATGTTATTCTCATGCATAAGCTATATTACTGTAAAGTTTCATCAAAATCCGTCCAGTAGTTTTTGCGTAAAATATAATAATAATAATAAACATTCATACTTACAAACTTTTGCATTTATAATAGTACTATTAAGATACATGATATAAATAAATAATATATACACATACAAATAAATATATATGGAAATGAACAGTGAATGTTCAGATGCATATGTAAAAATAATACTATTTAACTTTGAAATTAGAAAAATGTTTATTATGATTTTAGTAAAGATATTGGCGTAATTTAGATTTAAATATGAATTTCGTAGTGTTTGATTAGAGATGTCCCCATGAAAACGATTTGTTAGGTACAAGGTACTCAGGATAATTCTTTTTTGTATATCAATGAATAGAAAGTTATTTTTTAGGAAATATCATATATCTAATATGATAATTATCTTTTACATATCTGCTAGTAGCCTCAACATAGGTAAGTCATGAAATATTTTATACCATATTATATGTTACCCTCAAGGGTAATATAATAAAACACAATGGGGTGCACAAATTCAAAGCCTTGCAGCGAAACTAAGTTCAGCAGCTTTTGCCGTGCGTAAGGTTAGACAGTACACTGATACTGATACTGCTAGATTAGTCTATTTTAGTTATTTTCATAGTTTACTCTCTTATGGAATATTACTATGGGGAAAAGCGGCTGATATTAAAAATATATTCATATTACAAAAACGTGCCGTTCGAGCGATCTACTGTATGAAGAGTCGTGACTCATTAAGAGAGAAATTCAAAGAGGCAAATATTCTCACCGTTGCTTCTCAATTTATATATTCAAATATCCTATATGTTCATAAAAATCTTGACTTATTTCCAAAAAACAGCAATATTCATAATATTAATACAAGATTTAAAGACAAACTTGCTGTCCCCAAGTATCGTTTAGAAAAAGTTAATAGGTCTTTTATGGGAATAGGTATAAAAATTTACAATAAGATACCAAAGGATATGTTGGAATTACCCTTAAATAAATTCAAAACATCTGTTAAATCATATTTACTGAGCAAAGCCTATTACTCACTAAACGATTACTTGAATGACGAGTGTGCATGGCAATAGTTGTTCATGCACTGAATTTTCATTTAATGTTAGACATAGACACCTATATAAATATACATTGTAAATAAACTGGCTTTAAAAAAAAGTAATTCAATTGAGTTTCTTGCCAGTTCTTCTCAATTGGATCTATATACCGAACTGGACGGTAGGGAAAAAAATAAAATTATAATGTAAAAATTTGACGTTCATAAGCGGCTAAAATGTCCTACATGAGTAAATGATTTTTGAATTTGAATTTGAATTTGATATAAAATGACTTCGTGCGTATGGAATTTTATTTATTTTTATTAAAATAATTAAAATTTCTAAAAGATAAGTAGCATAAATTACTATATATAAACTCTATAAAATATTAGCTGCGAGTAAAAGATCCGTTAAAATAGATGGAGCTGTTTTAGAGATTAAATTAGCATGAACAACCAGACAGACAAAATTTTTTAAACCTTTTGTTGTGTAAGTGCCTTTTCTTCCATATGTATTTATTGAAAAACTGGTATAATAACTATACTAATCGAACTGTCCGGAAATTTCTGGAAATAGAAGAAAAGGACATAATACCAGTCACACAATAAGTACACACATTCACACAAATACACATTCATACATACACACACACTGCACTTACTTGGTTTCGGCCCGTAAGTGTGGTGAAAAACTAGCAAAAGCCGAGTAAAATTAATATTACTGTAAATAATTATAAATTAATATTATAATATAAAAAAAATATATATTTATTTGTATAGATAAAACCTAATATTTCAACTCAACGATTGACCTAAATTTATTATACTTACAACAGAAATTCTAAGCTTGTGTATATGATTATGAAAACTAGCGAAATATAATAGAAATTCAATTATTCTTATAAGGTTTAGGAAGTAGGAAGTAAAGAAATATAAAATGAAGTATTTTTTTTATTTTCTGATATAAACGTGCACATAATAATTTATTGTTTCATAAAAATATTATTCATGTATTCAATAGGTATCTTAAGAACTAAATAGATAATCACAATATATTTAATACAAATGACATTAATTTATAAAGTTATTAAAGAATATGGACATATCTAAATTATCATAGTCTTTATCAGCCCTAACATCGTCATCATCAACCTTAATTATTATTGACACATATGCCAAAAACAATTAATACTATAGTCAGCTCCTGCCACATGCTTGTGATAACAGTAGTTATGATAGGCATTTTTTATTACAAAGGTGTATGACTGATGTTCATAATCATTCCTTTTGTTTTCAAAATCATAAACTAAGATACATAAAGTGCAACAGTATACAGTAGGTAGTAATGCCCCCAGCACATTGTTAATTGGTGACACACAAATCCATGAAGTAGTAATGACCTCCAGTTACTGTACCTTAATTAATTAAAAAGTATTGTTTTCTGCCAACACTGATATGTGTGAGAATATTATATTTCAGATATATTTTTGCTGCCTCAATTATCATAGGTAGCTTGATAGTTGAGACAGCAAACTCAAAACAAGAAACAATATTTTGCTGTTAATAATAGTGTGATAGTTTTTTATTTTATTTACTTATTTATTTACTCTTTATTGCACCGAAGTATATTACAAAAAATATAAACAGATAGGCACAAAAGGCAGTCTTATCGCATAAGCAATCTCTTCTAGATAACCTTTATTAAATTAATAGGATATAAGATTATAGCTAATTTGCTATGCCACATGGTTATATCATAAAAACTGTTATATAAAGGTAGGTTATATATATATTTTAATTTTGTTTATTAGAAAAGGTAAGGCTTCTGTTTAGATATCAGCATCTTGGACCTTACCCATAAATTAGTGTACCATCCTTACTAATATTATAAATGCGAAAGTAACTCTGTCTGTCTGTCTCGCTTTTACATCAAAACTACTGAACCGATTTAAATAAAATTTAGTACACAGATATCTAGACCCCGAGAAATGACATAAGCTACTTTTTAATGCGAAAAAAAGAGTTGTAAGGTGTTGAAAAGGGGGAATCAAAGATTGTATAGAAGAATCGTTATTCGTGAAGCTAGAAGCTTATTTTCGAGGTTGTTGATTAAATATAAATAAATATCACATTCAAAGTTTGTAAAAACTGTACACTTAAGGAGGTTAAATAAAATAGAGAATGGAAGTTTTTATGTTAATTCGTCATTTTAGAAGCTAGAAACTCGAAACTTATTTTTGAGGCTGTTGATTAAATATATATGACATTCAAAGTTTATAAAAAAATTGCCCTTAAGGGGCTAAAATAAAATAAGGGATGAAAGTTTTTATGTGAATTTGGCATTTTTGAAGTTGGAACAAAGAAACTTTTTTAATTTGCATCTTGGGTTAGTTTATTATAAGTGTGAAAATAACTCTGTCTGTCTGTCTCGCTTACACGTCAAAACTACTAAACCGATTTAAATGAAATTTGAAATACAGATAGACTACACCCTAAGTACATAGGTTACTTTTTAATGTGAAAAAGAGTTATGGGTTTTATCTGGATTATATTTATGTATATTTAAATAAAATTACAAAGCAAACGATTATCTAATTTAATTTTATGTGAGACAACAAAGTGACATATTTAAGTTGCGCGCGCCTATATAATATATTTATATACGTATACAGCCATAGGGTTGTAAGGGGGTTGAAAGGGTAGATTCAAGCTTGTATGAATGAACCGTCATTATTAAAGCTAGAAACTTACAGTCTTTTTACAAAAAAAACTGTTAAAATTCGGACGAACCGTGGTCTAAGTGATTGATTTAAACCATTATTACGATCTTCAAGTGTTATGTACATGCAATGTTAGTCTCACTTCATTCGATTTAAATTTAAGGAATAATTTACTATATAATGATTTTGTATTAGATGGTATGGTGGCATTAAAAATATATATGATATATATTTTTTAATGCAATGTGTATAATAATGCCCATTTTCGTCTAAAAACTTTGTGTTAATCTATATTTCTCTCTATACATAATATTTATCTGTCTATAGACTTTGGTCATGGAATACTAATAAGAAACAAAATCGAGAGACTGTAGTATATCACAGCACCCCAGAACCTTGTATTATATTTAAGTCATATAAGGACTTACTACCTACTTAATACTTGCTACTTTTTTAATAAATTAATTAATTTCATCCCAATCATCATGACAATGAAGATAATGTTGAGAATGCTGACAATGATGAATTTTATGGTGGTCTCATCATCATCACCATTACCCTCCCTCATCCATATTGTCAAAAGTTACTACCTACTATTATTAATTGAAATGGTAAATAAGCTGACCATCCATCCAACCACGACGCTATCCGACGTACGAGTACATACATACACATAAATTATTAAAGAACATTACAAACATTACGTCATCATGTCGTACCCGCTATATCCCTCATATGTAATCATTCTGGAGAACATAGATGTTATGTCCAAGGACCCTGTAATTTCGCAGCTTAATTTCAACTGAATAACAACTTACATACATAAATACCAAAAAACTAGCAGTAAAGGCGTAGCTTGTAGATATCGAAGGTTCTACAAGTATAAGTCAAAATAAGTACCTACATGTCGTTAGCACCGATGTAGACCATCAATCGGTTATATAGGTGTTGAAAACACCTATATATTATTGCATTGATGGTTTGCAGATATTATTTTCGGTTTTACAAATTCACAGTTTACCATAATTAACTATATATTGAGAAATATTTATTAGAGAAATAATTATTATTATTGAGTAATAATTATACACTGAAAATTATATGAGGTACCTATATGTACATCAATTGATTATAGTTAAAATCTATCTCTATCACATAACAATTTAAATAAAAAAAAACTAATTAAAATCTGGTTATCCGTTAAGGAGCAATAGATTTTAGTGCAGACGCGTTGCGACATATCTTCGTCGGGAGAGATAAATTAGGTATGGAAAAAAGTAACTATAACATAGTACATAGGTACATAGGTACATTAGCCGTGTCTGCAGAGCGTCAGCGAACGACATTATACCTATATACCTACATTGAATTTTCAATCGTACCCAATCAGGGGTTCGATACAGTTATATATCTATTATGTACGTACGAGGGACGGCTGATAACTTCGCGGCCTAAGGCACTTAACGATGACTAATCATCTTGCTAATGTTACCAACTGATAGGGGGAATCATTGTTAGTATAAATGGAGGGCATTTTTCATTTTTGTTCATAAACACTTTACCTATGAAACAAGCAAGTGACGTTCAAAGTAACCACTACTCTTAAAAGGAAGTATAACTCCGTTTCCAGGTCCTTCAAAAGAGTTATAGCCACAGCAAAGTCGGAGAGAGCAGAATTGGTAAGAGACTGAACAGTCTTCCATCTTGATCCTGGGCTTTTTGGTCTCTTGGCAAAGCTGCTCAGGGAAATTTCTGTCAGCCATCTTTTCCACCACTGCGCAGAGAGGATAACTCGTTGGCCCAACATGCTAAAGAGAAGGCCGATCTCCTTGCTTCTCTTTTTGTATCCAACTCGACACTGACGATAGGGAGCAATCACCGCCGGTCACCTCGCGGTGTGAGACTTTTAATGCCAGAGGTAAAATTTACCCACAAGCTGGTACGAAAGTCTCTTATCTCCCTAGATATCCATAAGTCGAGTGGGCCTGACGGTATTCCTGCTATTGTACTCAGGACGTGTGCACCTGAGTTGGCTCCGGTACTAACGCGTCTTTTCCGGTACTGCTACTCTACAGGTTTGGATGACGGCTTTGGTTCAGCCGATCCCTAATTTTTGGTTGATCGCTGAAATCCAGCTAACTATAGGCCCATAGCCATCACCTCCTTATTCTCATAGACCATGCAGTCGATTGTCAACCGTCAACTCCTTTTTTTTTTTTGACTTGGAGAAAATATCTCATGGAGACCCGCCGGCCCCGGGGGAAGCCCGCGGGTACTGTGAGACCTCTACTCACTAAAAACTCCAAGATGTCCCTCACCCAACGCCTAAGCCGGAGTCGCGGGATCGATGACAGTCAACCGCAACTCCGGAGCGGCTAGTAACCGCCCCTACCTCCCTGATCGCCAGGAGAGGGACTGGGCTCGTGGCCCGTCTCCATCCCCTCCTCCTGAACGCTCCTTCGGTCTGGGGCCTGAGTGGCTGGCCGTTTCGCCTTCTTGTTTTTGGGCGGGGTGCATGATTTCGCACCCACCTAATGGTTCGCCGCACAGTGGGAACTTTGACTCATTTTCATCTCATAAATCTATAACTTCTGTATTAATAAAGATATGTACATGATTTTTTTTCCTGATAATCTTAAATATATATACTTTTAAATAATGTATGCTTTGGGAGGAAAAAAAATATTTTTAATAGTTACAAATAATATAGGAATACAAGAAATATATAATTTGTAGACTTACATTTATGTCCTAAGAAGTTTATACAGAAATAAGTAAAAGTATCAGCGTAAAAAACCAAAATTCTTATAAAGATGGCTTACAAGTCACTCAAGAGCTCCTTTGATTCATCAAAAAGTACTAAATATTTTTAATTGGAAGGTTTTCTTAAACTTGTTATGTATGGGTGAGGAGGAGGAGGTATATAAAAATGCGTGTAGAACATCTTTGTTAGAGGGTAGCCTCTAGGCTACCCTCAAACATTGTCTTGCATGATGAAGCCTGAACTGTTTATAGTCTTTGTTCCGTGACTTTTGAGCATCTTCTGAAAGTTGCCCAAGAGGCAAGACAGAAAAATGATGTATCACACGTTCACATTTCATTTTATAACATAAAACAGTTTTATTAATTCCTCATATATACTAGTAATTCCTGATGTACAATGATAATTTTGGAAAAATCTTGTGGCTGTATTGCCGTCATTAGTGTTGCCACTAACTTGCTTTGGTTTATCTATATTTAATCCAAGTTCTTCTCTGAACCTTTTTTGTACATAAGCCTTCTTTTGCTTTTTTAAATCTTTATTTTTCTGTTGTAGTGGCAGACCATTTTTATTGATTTGTATTTTGATTGTAAGATAAATGTAAAATAAGTTCCAGGAATGCAAAGTTGAAAGGCCATATTGATAGGAAGTTTCATCGACAGGTTTATTTTGTACTTTTTCTAAATTGTTCATCTCTGTGGGGTTTGCACTGCAAATGGTACATACATTTGATTTCTGCTTTAACGTTAGTAATTTCTATACATAATTTTGGCGGATAGTACGATTCTTTAGCTTCACGGATCAACCTGTATGATGGAAACAATAAGTAATTCTTTGCTATCAAACAACTCCTTATGTTTTCGTACTGTGCCTTGTTCAGATCCAAATTTATGAAAATGCTAAGAGCTTAATGTTTTGAATATGCTGTTATATGTGCCGGTTCATTAAGATTGCTCATTTCATTCTATTTTTCTGCCGGCAATGCTCCTAAAATATCAACGATGAAACCCTTAAAACCTGTACATATGAGTTCAGTATGAAGTCCACAGGTATCAAACAATCCCTTGTTTTTCCGTTTCTTTGTCCGAACTGTCTTCGTACGTTTTAGAAGGTATTCCTCTTTTCTCTGTCGAAGTAGGAGGTTCAGGTTCGCATGTAGTTTTTTCTAGATTTACAGTGAAAATACCATCCTATCAATTGCTATTTTATTTAAAAACTGTTCTTTCTTTTGACCACATTTCGTATAGCGTTGACGAAACTGAGTTATGAAGGACTTCTGAATACTTACGATAATTTTTGCTATATTCGCATCTGGAGATTCGGTAAAATTATTTCGTATATAGTTTGAGATAGAATCAACATAATTTGTATCACTTTAAATCAATAAGACACTTAAGTCGCGTCTGGTACACAAGAATTCACTCATTGGGGCGAGATGAGTAATTAACAATTGTTTAGTAATAACAAATGCTTATGAAGAACTGTAATATTTCATATGCAAATATATACACTATTTTATACTTAATAATAATCATTTACGTGTGCAAAATTACTTGATAAAAAATATTTATCATTATGCGGTATAGAATAGGTCTGTATGGGAATGGGAACTATATACTGTGTGAAATAGTTGATAAAAGTAAGGCAAAAGATAAAATATAAAGTAATAATTGAGCAAAAAGTATTTTTTTGAGTATTCAGACAGAGAATCTCAAATAAAGAAGAAAATCTTAATATACGTACTTAGAACAAACAAATCTCACCATGATATTATACTCGATTTAAATATTTTACGCAGTGAAACTGCAAAAAAAAATGTTATGCCATCAAATTACATTATATTTCCTAACAAATAAAACCAAATTTAGAACTTCGGCAAGCTTCGGCAACTGTCAAATCTCCAAGTGAAAGTCTGAGAAAAGAAAATAGTACATATAACGATATATGGATTTTTAGTTAAATAATATTCGACTAAACTAAATATATTTTTATTTTATAGTAAAGTACCCATTCTAAGCATTCTAAAATGGTATTACATTATATGACTTGATATTGTTTTGATACTATAAACTTATACCAAACAAATTTAAATTACAAAATTATTTTTGTATTATTTTCATTCCTTGACTTTAGAGGCTTTATTCTATGAAGTATGAATAGTCAGAGATTTGAATCATATTTATAATGATAGAGTAAATCTTTGGCTACAATTTGAGGTATTATACATGCACATCCACGGAGTTTTAGAAAAAGTATTTATGAGATGGCTTTCTTAGGCGAGTTCCCACTGTGCGCCGGACGACCCAGCGCGACACAGATGACGCACCGCGGATTAGCTGTGCAGGTTGCCACACGGTGGCCTGCCTCTCCACAACTCCGTGACGGCCATCAAGAAGGCGACCACCGCGAAGCATATTCGCATCGGGTGGGTGTCGGCACGGACGGAGCTCCGTCGTGTGTGCGTGCGCACTCAACCGTATCCGATCGCGACTTTAGGACTTCCGCCGCCCGACATATTGAGGCAACGGAGTCCTTGACGTCCTTTATTACGGTCCCTTTCAAATTGGCTGACTTTCGGATAACGTCAAGCACCCGACTGGCCTCCCTCTCTATTTGATCCCCGAGCTCATCAGCAGCCCGCGTCTCCTCATTGAGTGAGGGTTTGCGGGAAACCGTACGTGCTGGGGATTTCCTAATCCGTTTGGCCGGTTCCACCTCTGGCATCATCTTCTCGGCTTCTTCCAGGGCCAATATGGCCTCATGGATGTCATCCGACGGCTCTTGGGAACCAGCCGTGTCATCGTTCGTGTCGGTCGCCGTCATCCGCTGTAGGCAGACTCTGGCTACCTTGAGGCCTAATAAGACCTTTTCACTCGCAGCTAATGTTGTTGCTGGACCCGCCCTAAGAGGGCCCTCAACTGAAGACCTCCCGTCGTCGTCTAGCGACATACAGGAACTGGAGAGGTCAGACCCCAATTCCAGTTCCCGCTCCGCCAATTCCAGCTCGCGTGCTAGCTCTATTTGTCACATCGATTTGCAGAGGCTATTGAGAGTAAGGGGGAGGCCCTATCTGTTAGTCTGGATATTGCGAAGGCCTTTGATCGGGTTTGGCACAAAGCTCTTTTTTCAAAGCTGCCATCCTTCGGGTTCCTGCGAAGTCAACAACATTCATTGCTATGCGGATGACAGTACCGGAGATGCTTTGTACAGCGGCCATGCTAATATGTCGCAGACAAAAGTTATAGAGTACCGGAACAAACTTGTGTCTGAAATCGAAACTTCACTCTATCAAGTTTCGGTTTGGGGTCAGGAAAATCCACAAGTTTGCGCGTTTACCGCTAAAAAGAATCCATTTATCGTATCTCCTCAGTTTCAAGACACTCTCCTTGATGTGAAGTCAAATCTCGAGGTCTTTGGCGTTGATATATCCAGTGACGTTCAGTTCAGTAGAGTGAGACGTATTTCACAGCGGCCCATCGCTTGCAATTATACAAGGCGCAGATCCGGCCGCATATGGAATACAGTTCTCATCTCTGGGCGGGAGCACCTCAATACCAGCTACTTCCATTTGACCCCATTCAGAACCGAGCAGCCAGAATCATTGATAATCAATGTCTATGTGACAGACTCGACCCATTGGGTTTGCGGCGAGATATTGCATATCTGTGCATTTTCTACCGCATATATCACGGGGAGTGTTCTGAGAAATTGTTCGGATTAATACCAGCTGCTGAGTTTCACCACCGTACCTCCCGCCAGAAACTAAAATACCATCCTGATCATCTGGATGAATGGCGGTCCTCCACACTGCGGTTTTCTAGAAACTTTTTGCCACGCACAACCACATTGTGGAATCACCTTCCAGCAATGGTATTTCCGAACCGATACGATATTTAAACCTTCAAGAAAAGAGCTTATTCCTTTTTAAAAGGCCGACAACGTACTTGCAATTCCCCTGGTGTTGTGGATGCTTATGGGCGGCGGTAATCACTTACCATCAGGTGAGCCGCAAGCTCGTTTGTCTCCTGCGTTATAAAAAAAAAAGCAACAACACCATGTCAACAGAAACTGGAAATTTGAAGCATCGTGCCGTGATTAAGTTCCTCGTTAAAAAAGGAAAAACACCTAAAGACATTTTTGAAGCGATGTCATCAGTTCTTCAGGATTCTGCACCTTAGATTATACACGATAGTTAAAAAATGGGTTCGGTTATTAAAACAAGGCAGAGAGACGTTCCCCGTCCGGGTCGCCCTGTGACGGTCTTGATCGAAGAAAACGTCAAAAATGTGGAAAATTTTGTCCTAGCCAATCGTAGAATTAAATTGTGGCAGATAGCTGAAGAATCACTATACACCGATCGACAAGCAACGATGGTTAGAGAGCTGTAAAGATTTTTTAGCGTTGTGTCAGCCCGATTTGGATTAAATTTGTAATTGTATTGTGACCGCTGATGAAATGTAGATCCGTCAATACGATCTCGAATTCAAACAGGAGTCGATGTAATGGATAAAATAGGGAGAAAGGCCACTGAAGAAGTTCAAAGTGGAAAAGTCGGCATCGAAGTTTATAGCTACCATTTTCGGGCTAGCGAGGGAATTTTATTAATTAATTACTTGCCTAAGGGAACTACAATGAACGGTCAGTATTATGCTAATTTTCTGGCTCAGGCACGTGAGACAATCGTCAAGAAAAGACGTGGCAAGTTGGCAACCGCTTGAGTTGCGAAAGGTGCCTTAAAATCAACGAGATTATCAGAAATTGACCAGCCTCTCTAGAGTCCGGACATGGCTCCCAGCGGCTTCTTCCTTTTTTCAAATTAAAAAAAGAAGCTACGGGACCGATATTCGGATGACAATGTGATGAAGCAAGCTATATATAAGTAGTCATTTTTAGGAGAAAGATAAATAATTTTTTTTGCCGGTATCAAAGCACTATATTCACTTTGTGAAAAGTGTATATCATTTGAGAGGGATTATATTAAAAAATAAAAAATATAAAGTTATAATTTTGTTTCATTAACTCTACTCTCTAAACTACGCAACTCGTATCTTTGCAAAACAGATGTCATGTAGACCGAATTCCCTGCCATCTATTTTCATGCTTTATTACTAATCACCCACTAGTAATCCGAACTGCTTCAGGTATAGCGACATCTAGCGCCTACGGCGGCGAAATAAAATAGCCCGAGTTAGGAAGGAACCATTTTCTGTATGGGAAGGGGTATCTGTATGTAATATTATGTTATCTGGGGAATTACTCAATTTGTTTAAAAAAATATATATATAATTTCCTTTAGACACATGGAATTTACCAAATCCATCCGATGAAAAAAAATAATTCAGGTCTGAAAGGGATATGCATGTGTGTTTCAAATACATGGTAGTGTGTGTAATATTTTTTTTATTGCTTTAATGTATTTTTAATCCACAATTAAAAACATACATAAGCATTTTGTACTACTACTGTATATAAACTAAGTATAAAATTTCATAATGTCCCTGTAGGACAGCCAGTATTGTTCTAAAGATTTTGTGTAACATCATCATCATCATCATCGCAGCCTGGAAGACGTCCACTGCTGGACATATGCCTCCCCCAAAGATCTCCACGACGATCGGTCCTGCGCTGCTTGCATCCAATGCTACTTCCTCCGAGACGTCGAAACTAATTTGTAAGTTCAGTTCCTGTGAGAAAGCTATTATGAATCATAGTGTTCACCAGGTATCAATCTTCTCATGCTGTGATACTTCTAGTTCTGTCTGTTTCTGGCCTGCATGGGTTAAAACCAGTTTTTTTGTAATGTCGGAGAACTTTTTGTACTGTTGACAGCGACACACCAACTGTCCTGGCTGTATCGTGCTGATTCCGGCCACAGAATCCTCATAATGCTGAACATTGTGAGGATTCTGGTGCATTTTCAGGAGTAAGCAACATTATTACAGGTTGACTAATAAATATTGAACACTGTAAATATGGGTTATGTACCAATTTAAAAGATAGATTAAAAACGAAAGTAAAATCAAATGCAGTAATTTCGTAGATACATCTTTGAAAGTCTCCCTTTTTCAAATTTTATTTTTTATGACATAACCCTTTTATAAGGAATACTTAATTAATATCTTAATTTAAGGAGTATTTAATTGTCTACTAAACACAATTAATTTCATTAAGCTAGCATTCTTAGTTTCCAAGATATATATGTTTATTTGAGTGACCCGGATTCATTGCTCTCGAGTGTATTTTATCTCAAATTATAAGATTATGATTCTAGAAAATCTCAGTGTTTTCGTATATATGTATACATTGTTGAATAGTCAAATTGATTCTCATCTTCTCTTGTCAACCATAAATTCTAACGCATGAATATTTGTAAATTTATATAACGACAGTAATGAAAATATTAGTCATCATGCAATTACTTACCGTACGTTTTATGTTGTCGCAATTAACATAATTCGGTTTTGCTGGCATTAATTCATTTTTTACTAGATATAAGATAACAAAAAACAAAATTGTTGAAGTGCATTCATATATTGTACGCAAAAATCTAGATTTTCTCACAGTGTATTCCTTCCATAACAGCACTTTCAGAGTGGAGTGCGCTGTTGTATTTTCTTTGTTTCGAACCATTTTATAAACAGATCGTTTTTCTATTATTTACATATAATCACATAATACTACACAAAACACAAACGATAACACCAATAATGCGTAATTTTTGGCTGACCACATTTAGATGTGTTGCCAACACGATTAATACAAAACATGCTAAACTGCTGTTAGAACTATGCTAAAAAGTGCTAAAATTTTTCAATGTCAAGTAAAACGCCATTTAATTTTAAATGTCTAATAATCAACAAAATTACAATTTATTTTGTTATAATTAATTATGTTATCAAACATAATTTATTTTCTACTTAATTTTAACGCGGGTGTAAAGGCTCGCTCATACTTACAAACGTGTACCATGGACACTTGCGACAGCAGTAATAGTATTTTTTTTAATGGGTGTTAATGGAATGATGATGCCTCATTCCATTATCACCCTGCGCTAACGGTTTCCGCTGGCGGGGCACCAGTGGAGGATAAGATGAACATGAGGTCAAGTCATTTATACCATCGTGACAAATCCATTAGGAATTTATCACGATGCTTTCCGCGTGGAAGTCAAACTAACATGGTATATATTTTACTTACTTTTGTTGACTTTGGTAAAAGTGGCGTCACTATGTCTCGCTCATTCATGGCAAACATGTCTACTATCCATCTCTTTCATTACTTTGCCGTAAAATTGAGAACCTACCAAGAGCTTATGCGAATAAAAATAAATTTAAACCGAGTAAAAGGGGTTAGCAAAAATCGGGTTACTTAGTTTATGCGCGAAATTTTCATGGCGCTTGCTCAGGTACATTAGTACGTTTTCTTTAAAGGAGGGCCTTTCAAAGCCGACAAATTTAGAACATTTTTAATTCATAGTTTAACAAAGTCTTAATTCTTGAAAACTTGGGGCAATTGTGTCATTATTTTTGACTGTGGTTCTAGAATTGTTATTTAGGGTTACGGTTCCAAAGTTTAATTCAACAAAAATAATAAAAAATTAACCACAGTAACTGACAAATGGTTACAATTTGACCAAATATCTAGGTTTTTCTTAAATGCTCATAATATTGAAACTGCATGGGATAGATTTTTTTTGTTTTTTCTCATGATGGTTACAATAAATCCTGTCACCTTGACGGTTTAGCTTGATGAGTTCTGGGACACCTGTATGTACATATATTTGAATGAGGTATAATTTGAAAATGATCTTATAATTTTTAGATAGGTAGGTATTTTAACAATATATCATAAATTTATGTAGAAAAATATTATTGATACTTGAACCTACATCTAATGCACACTGCATTTGGATGTACTAGGTTCGAGTATCATTAGGTATGCTATTGAATTCAATTATTTTTCACTTCATGACCAGAACAGTTTTTGTTTATCAGTGTGAACTGATAAACAAAACTGTTGTGGTTCTGGTCTAAAAGAACACACATGAAAGTATTTTTTTACAGTCAGCCTTAAAATTACTTGGAATTGTAGCAGAACACAACATTGGGAATAGTGAAAACTTTCGTTACATCCCCTTTTTTTTAACAATAGATAAACTTAATAAACATGATCTTTTAAATAAATTAATGGTTTTAATATACTACCTAGTGTATGATTTTGATTATTGTGACTTTCAGTTTGCACTGCTAAACTCAAGGATTTTAGTATTTTTATAAAAAAAAACTCCGTCTAAACGGTTTTTCTACAATTTTACCTGTATTTATATTATCATTATTCTCCATTTCTACATAAGCAGTGTTTCTATATTCTAATAATGCTAAATACTTATTTTTCTTTTCATAATCAGAGTTTTTGAATAAATTTTTACCTGTTTACAGCTTTCCACATATCTCAGCAAGACTATTTGACTGAAGAAATGAAATCCAATTTCATTCAAGTTATATTAAAAAACTAATCATCATATACAAATAGGTCTCCTTTGAACATACAATAATCTTTTAAACTGTCCGGTACTCTCTTTATATTTAATATCTATGTATAATATGTATGTATTTACAAACAAAAAAAAAATCTATGTATATCTATCAGTTATCTAGTACGCATAACACAAGCTTTAGCTAGCTTAAATTGGGTCTAGATGACGCTGTGTGAATTGTGCTGATATTATTATATTATATATTATCTGGTTATTCTTATATAATTTTTGTCCTTTCTGTTTCTGTCTCAATTTCTTCTAATCTATAGGATGTAACTGGAATTTTTTTTTATAATCTTACCTACCTGTGCCTCTATTTTATTTTCCATAATATTATCAAACTGTATTCCTTTAATACATCCTATTTTATTTGTATCAAATATCTGTATATACTTATTTAGTATTTCACTACATTGCTTATTTTTTATACAAATTATTTGCATAAGACTTAACATTTACACAGTTTCCAATATTCCATATTATTCCAACCTAATATTGGTGTACAATTCGCTTTTACAACTTGAAATCTGAAATGAAATGCCTATTATTTATCAGTTTACATTGCAAGTCTATAAAAAGTACACAATTAATTGATGAACCATCATAATTATGTAATTTAGTTACGACCTACTTAATAATTTTCATTGCTAACACATTACACTTGGTATGTTTTGCTTTCTCTTTAAAGAGACTCAAACAAATCACTTTTATTTATTGTATCAACCTCTAATGAACTAGTCAGTGTCTAAGGACACAGAGTCATTTATCACTTATATTTTTATTTCTACACACACATGTGAAATGACTACAACTACATTTTCTACATTGAACATTGTATGCTGGATATACAATGACTGTAACCACACTTGTAACAAGAACTGCATTTTGTATGTACATCTTGTGTATACATTAGATTGTATAACCTGGGTTGTTTGACCTTTCCCCCTTAATTGGCTCTTGTTGTACTCATATTTAGTGCTTCTCTTTACTTCTACTTTGGTTTTCAAACTTCTGCATCTCGATACATGTTATCTCGAATGTTTTACATATTTGTAATTATACATTTATTTAGATCAAGACCATGCTCTTTTAACAATCATTTTCTAGTAGTTTCTTATATCTTACTACCCTAATAATCTGGTATCTAATTAAACTATTTCGCAGTGACTCGGATTTACAATTGTTGCTCAGTATTCTTATTTTTTTACGTAATAGTTTTCCTTCATAATTCTCCTGGCGTTTTAATATTTCGGTATCAATCATCATAATAATATCATATTTTCTAAAATGTCATCGGTAAACCACAATGAAGAATGTTAACTAATTTTGAATATTAGCTCTCCATATTCTCTATCAGAAATAAAAAATATAAGTGAAAGAATTACTTCAATACGTCAATTAGTTTCTGATGTATAGAAGTAAACATGCGATCAGCACGGAGTCGTCTTACATTTCATTAGAAATTATAAATAATTTCAAAAATTACCAAACCAAATACTAGAAAATCATGTGTTGTGCCGAAATACATAAATACAACCACCAAAGTAATAGTTATTTTTATAATAATCACAAAAAAAATCCAACAAATTTGATAACAGTCCTCGGGTCCTCTCTTCGACGATGTAGCCACATTAAAAATGCTATAGTACATTTACAGCCTCTGTTGGCGGCACAATCTTCGCAAGTTACGTTTAAAACTTCTTGGTTGTTTTTATTACATTCTAAACTGCAACGGTACCGTGTGGTGCGTACGCGGTGTTCGCGCGTGATTCTGCATTTGACCATACAAACATCACTTGCTTTTTTTACTTGTATGTAACCGATAGCATTATCACCAAAGCTGTCTCTTGCCGACCTGGAATAAGTTACAAATAAAAATAAATAAAACGGCCTATTAATAAGATAAATCAAAATTAAAAAGGTTTAGTACATCTGTTCAACTCACTACATTTGTCAAGTTGTATGTTGTCAATATATGTGTTTAGTTAAATTTACTAAAAGAGGTATCTATATTCACACATGTACATACGTACCTATAGACATAAAACTCTAACACACATTTGTTGTCTATAATGTAATATTTAAAAGGTTTGGTACTTCTCCCTATTTGAGTTGCAATACTTGCAATACGACATCAGTTGGGTATTTTTTTAACAAAACACTTTAAAACAGATAAATTATTTTCTAAATAGCAAGTAAAGTTAACTTACCTTTGCATTTTTATTCCTCGAATTTCGGCGGCAACGAAAGTTTAAATGCCTATAAAATCAAAACTAATAGGTATTTTTGACTAAAACAAAAACTAATATGTTTGTATGCATACAAGCTTTACTATACCAAACTTTCAACCGATTTGGCATACCTATTAACATTCTTCATTGCGACGGCTTTAAAATATCCTTACTTTTTACTTTATTTACAAGTCACACGTATTTATTATTACACTCAATCACTTTCTTTATCATCCCAGTTGTACCATTAGGTAATCGCCCGGCGTTCCATTTCACTTTATAAAAAATATTATTTATTAAACCATTAACTAACTCTATATCCTCTTAGCCTTACGCCGCGTGCCGACACGACCGACGAACGTAGAGTAGTGGATTGATGTCAAAGAATCTCGCTACAGTGAATAAATGTATTTAAAGAAGCAGCTGTCAGTTGTCAGTCTTTTCTTTTTAATAGTGCTTTATTCATGACCATTGATACAAGTCCTTCAGTCGAATAGATTTTTATAATGAATTGAATACAAAACATAAAAATTAAAACATAAGAAATAAACTATTATATAAACTTAGACAGTACAATTTTAGTAATAATTAATTAATATTAATTTTTTTCCACAGTATGTACAATGTAGTTATATATTGGAATAAAATATGCAAAGTGAGATAGCAAATCTTGAACGCGGCGGGGAATACTTTGTGAGCGTTCCTTTGCGATGTCACTAATGTCACTGAAAAGAATACATATTTGAATGCCAAGTTTTCAACATACAACGGTTGACGTTGTATGTTGAAAACTTGGCATTCAAATATATGGTTTATGTCAGCATTTATCTTGAAACAGTGGTTGCATCTGTTGTCAAATAATATCGTGAATAAAAAGAAAATTGCTAGTAATATAAAAAAATCCTCAATAAAATATTTTTTTACTAGTTTATAGGTAAAGGTTGTTGTTTTATAATTTGTAGCCGACGGTACTTATTAAATTAAAAATTAAAAAACTTAACCTAATTATCACATGATTGAATTATAAATATTTCTTAGATTTATTTTAAATTACCTATTGCATCAAATATTATTTTATGAGCGTGTAACACTGTGAACGAATGAAAATCTAAACTTCATTTTGGTAAACGCGATCTGTATAATGTTGGTGAATTCCATTTAAAGTAAAACGAGATCAACGTCGTTCTTTTTTTCGAGTTCACGCTGAACTCCGTTTCCTTGAACGTGTTTATGCTACGATTGGTGAAATCCGACCTTAATTTACAATTGCTGATTGGTCTCTTCGTGGTGTTATTTACTATAGCTTTCTTAGGTGTGGTCGAGCAATAATAGCAGATTTTTTATCTGTGCCGAACTTCGAACAATTATGGCGAAAATGGCAATGAAACAGCCATTCACGAGTCGAATCGATCTTCACCATCATTGACCACCACGATAACGCAAGACTTCATACAGCACGGGAAACCTTTGCAATTCCACAGGAGATTAGAAACCATACATCATCCTCCGTACTCGCTAGACCTTGCTCTAGCCTTGGACTAGGTACCATATTTTCGTGACTGGGACAATTTTCTACGTAATAAAAAAAACAACTTCCTAGTACACACTCCTTTCACAGTTTGACGAATCTACCAGATCCACACAAAAGCATAGATGAACTTTCGACTAGATAATAATAATCTATCTAGACTCAAGTTAAGCTAGCTAAAACTTGTGTTATGGGTACTAGATAACTGATACAAATGCCGTTTTTTTTTTCGTAAATACATACATTTTATACATAGAAATCACTCAGACCGATACAAACAATCATACTCATGAATACAAATATTTGTGCCGTGCGAGGAATCGAACCCGCGATCATCGGAAGTAAGGTACCAAGCCGCTAGATCACCTAGGTCGTAGCAGGAATATATAGATAATGAGGGTAAATATTTTGATTAAATAAATGTGACAACTTAGAAAAAAACGAGTTTAAATTTTTCAGTACAAGTCGGCAATTACTTTATTATGCACAGCAGAACGCGAACATAGGAAAACAGCTTTCCTTCACGGGAAAAGTATGATGCTTCTTAATCTTCATCTTCATTATCTTCGTCCTCTTTCTGCTCGTCCACAACATCCGGCTGTTGTTTTTATAATTAAAATTTTAAACAATGTCTACATTGTTACTTCTTTTCTTATTGTATATCTTATAAAATATTATAAAAAGGGAAAACTTGCGTGTATGTGAATATCCAGATAATCGGATATCCTGTATTAACCGGATTTTGAAAATTCATTTAGTGATGGATAGTCCATTGGCGTAGTGGCGTGTAAATATCCACTACACGTGGGATATAACCGAACCTACAAAGCGCGAGTCGAGTCCGTCCATAAAGTTCAAGTCGCCGACTGCGCGGCAACAAATACCCATAAAATAACCCACTGACCTGAAATCTAATTCAGTGCACTGTTAAAGTAAAATGCACACACCGGGTCCAGATAGAAGAAGACATCTAAATGGTAGGAAAACGAAGACAGCCTTTTGCTGAATATGACGACCACCACTCGCGAAATAATTAGTTTGTTTATTAACAGTAAATACACGATATTTTTGTCTATGTTTTATGAAGCCTATTATTATTTTATGTAGATAAATTCACTATAAGTATAATTTTTAAAACATTTTATTAATAAAAACAAAATACGGCGTGCGTTTAATCTCCTTTTTCTTTTTTATTTGAAAGAATGTTGGCTTTATTAGCGGCCAGTTACATATTTTAAAATTCCAGTGGAATCTCGACTAAAATATTCAGCCAATAGATGACCAATATATCTGAAGCCTATCAATAAAGCAAACTATTAGTTTGTGGAAGATAAATTAATGTCTAAACGGCCTAACGACCCATTTATTGAGGAACGTAATGCTATTTTTGTAATCGTCGTAATTTACATATGTTGCAAAAATGGGGATAATGTTCTGCAGACGAAATTTTACGCATTCGTTATTTATATAATACAAAAGACGAACTTCATGAATGCCCTATATAACTTTTTGCCAGATCATCTATATAAATGAAAAGCATGGTAACAGTGATAAAATTCGATACTAATACAATGCACATACATATATACATAAATACAAGAGATTATCATACGTTTACGAGATTTATTAGGTCTATTTAATATGTTTATTAGTTCTTGTTTCAACTAATGACATAGGTGATGGATAGAGTCTCTTTCTTCAATAACATAATATGGGCTGTAGTTATCTTATAAAATAACTATTCTTAGCTTTGTGAAAATTCTTTTTATCTCTATTTTTAAATAAAGAATGGTTTTTACCTCTTGTTCTGCTTGTTGTATCCGTTCTTCTTCCTGTGAAGTGATATGTGACATTATGTTATTGGTATCGTAACAATAATGCCGAATTTTCATAGCAATTATTAATTTATTAGGCTCTCGTGAAGTTGTTAATTTAATATAATATTAAATAGCATATAATATTATTCAAAGCAAATAGTGTATTTTGGTGTTTATACTGTTATCACTAGACGTGAAATATTTGACGTTCATAAGCGGCTAAAATGTCCTACATGAATAAATGATTTTTTAATTTAAATTTGAATTTGACCCAAAAGGGTCTTTATCCCGTGCATAAAAATGTAAGTTCTAACGAACGGCATAGTATTTGATATTTCTACTTTAATAAACATAGATACAAGGTTCTCAAGCACTATTTAGTATCAATTACTTCCATCGTCATCCCAAAGAGTTGTAGATTATCGCGTGTTGGAATCGTGAGATCCTGCGGTTACTAGATGATATAACTCTTGCATTTCTAAAGTTAGTCTGTCTACCTCTTTGTGTTCGTGTTACCTGTACTTCCTCTTCTTTGATGCTAATTTCTTCTTCAAAGTCATCTCCATATCCGACGGGAAAAAGTGTGAGACAGTCTCTTTCACCAGAGACCACGTCACTACTGATGTAACAAGGATTTAACCCAGCCAGTTGCAGTAGAGGAAGACTGCGTTTTCTTGACACCATGAGAGCTAAACGGTCCTTACTGAAGTGATCATATAAATTTAAAGCTTTTACTAAATAAATATTCATATATACTACTACAACCCTAAGCAGGGAATCTAAAGTAGAAATTGGGTATAAGGTAACGAAACTAGAGTGGGTGGTCCATGGAAGGCCATGTTCCTTGTAAGATCTATTATATTAAAGTCATATTTAATATCATGCATGCTACGGCGATTTCCTCTATTGTACTTGATATAAATAAAATAGAATATCACAGCGATATCCATCGAACTCAATGACACAGAGTCCATGGTCTAATGTAAATTAAAAAAATTGTCTTTAAGTCTTCGATTTGGTGTCCTAGCGGTATAGCGCACCGCCTTGTTTCCGATAATCGCGATTTTTAGCACAACATAAGCATTGTATTTTTAAGTATGATTATTTACGATACAAAAAATATATGTTTGTATCTTTTTAATCTTATTATTACCATTATCGACAACTACAACCAATTTATGAGAGGTTATAAGGTGAATGGAGTCTACTATTACCAGATTAGATCACTTGGTATTTTCGAACTTGGTTACTCCGCATAAACAGGTTCTTATATCCTTCGATAGGTATAAATATAGTTATTGGTAACACTTACTGCTTCCTCAATCTTTCCATTTTATCATATTGTTTTATGCTGTATGCAACATGCTCAGCAGTGTTTGGGTCTTCACCAACGAACAAGCCAGTCTGTATGTATTGTACAGTAAAATTAAGTAGTCAATCTAGAGACAATATCATCGAAGTTGAATAATGTAAGAAAACAATTATACACATTATTTTGCATCTTGCACTGTAGCTGTTTATCTCAAGTCTCAACGCTAGTTGCCATACGAATTATACAAAAAAAAATATCACTACACATAGGGACATGGTTCTATTACTTTTTCCAAAGTTATTATTATCACGTATAGTTTGGTGTAGATAGATTTTATACTCGTAATATATATTATATAATTTTACAATAGTAGAGATAGAGATAGATTAGGTAGTGGTAGATTTGATATATCATAAGAGTTTGTCATAGTGCTACGTGAATAAAGATATTTTGAATTTGAATATAATAAAAATCATACTGCGAGTATTTCGTGAGGGAACTGGTTGATTATATCCTGCACGTCATATCGTTTCTCTACTGTGAACATCACCAGCACGTGTGGAGGCAAGTGTTCCGTTTCTATTGGTGCCATATCTTGAACCAGCTATTATTTGAAAAAAAAAAGCTAAAATACAATTACAAATCTATATTAATAATGAAATGTCAGAACCAACGTGATAATGATACACTAAAGTGAGCTTTTCTTTAATGCATATTATCGGGATCGTTGTGAGTCATTATTCAAAATTAATAACATTATTATGTATTAATTATAATAAGAAACAGTCTAGTATTAAGTAATAGACACATTAACAAATAGTACCTAGTGCCTAACCAAAGTCAAATGTCCACTAATTTGTTTTTAGTGAGATCTTAGGTAGTATGTAGGTACGCTTTAACAGGCCCTAACTTAACAACGACATGGAGTTTGCTCTACACCATCTCAATGCCGCCGGAGTCGCGGTAGAATACAAACGTGTCCCCGTAACACCGGGAATGGCGCTCATAGGTACATCGTGTGGTTTTTTAGGTGCGGAAGTCTTTTGGATATTGGTTACACTCATATAATAAATAAAATGGTTGTATGTAGGTCTAATTCTAATGTAAAAAAATGATAGAAATGAATAAAGGTCAGCAAATTAAACTTTAAATAAAAAAATACTTTAGAAAAAAAGAAGGATAATCCGTTGGCCTTTGCGAGCTCGTTGGCGGGACTATACAGTCCAGGAACGAATAGAAATTCCCCCGGCGGAATGTACCTCGTCTTCCATGG
>NW_026713053.1:0-14269 GCF_030625045.1 Achroia grisella
AGCTCTTCCACAGGAAGAAGAATACCTGCAGCTCTTTCCGAGGAAGAATAATACTCTCACATAGGAAGAAAAGCTCAGCTTTCCACAGGAAGAAGAATAATACTCTTCTGCAGCTCTTCCTAAGAAGAAAATACCTGCAGCTCTTCCTACAGGAAGAAGAATACCTGCAGCTCTCTATAGGAAGAAGAATACCTGCAGCTCTTCCAGGAAGAAGAATACCTGCAGCTCTTCCATAGGAAGAAGAATACCTGCAGCTCTTCCATAGAAGAAGAAGAATACCTGCAGCTCTTCCATAGGAAGAAATACATGCAGCTCTTCCAGGAAGAAGAAGAATACCTGCAGCTCTTCCACAGGAAGAAGAATACCTGCAGCTCTTCCACAGGAAGAAGAATACCTGCAGCTCTTCTACAGGAAGAAGATACCTGCAGCTCTCCTATAGGAAGAAAAATACCTGCAGCTTTCCTATAGGAAGAAAATACCTGCAGCTCTTCCACAGGAAGAAGAATACCTGCAGCTCTTCCACAGGAAGAAGAATACCTGCAGCTCTTCCACAGGAAGAAGAACCTGCAGCTCTTCCACAGGAAGAAGAATGCAGCTCTTCCACAGGAAGAAGAATACTGCTGCAGCTCTTCCAGGAAGAAGAAGAATACCTGCAGCTCTTCTATAGGAAGAAAATACCTGCAGCTCTTCCAGGAAGGAAGAAATACCTGCAGCTCTTCCACAGGAAGAAGAATACTGCAGCTTCCACAGGAAGAAGAATACCTGCAGCTCTTTCCATAGGAAGAATACCTGCAGCTCTTCTATAGGAAGAAGAAAACTACCTCTCCTACAGGAAGAAGAATACCTGCAGCTTCCACAGAAGAAGAAGAATACCTGCAGCTTTCTACAGAAGAAGAATACCTGCAGCTCTTCCACAGGAAGAAGAATACCTGCAGCTCTTTCCACAGGAAGAAGAATAAGGAAGAAGAATACCTGCAGCTCTTCCTATAGGAAGAAGAATATGCACCTGGAAGAAGCTCTTCCACAGGAAGAAGAATACCTGCAGCTCTTCTATAGGAAGAAAGAATACCTGCAAGCTCTCTTCCAGGAAGAAGAATAATGCTGCAGCTCTTCCTATAGGAAGAAGAATACCTGCAGCTCTTCCATAGGAAGAAGAATACCTGCAGCTCTTCCAAGGAAGAAGAATAATGCACTGCAGCTCTTCTACAGGAAGAAGAATACCTGCAGCTCTCTTCCAGGAAGAAGGAAGAAAATACCTGCAGCTCTTCCTACAGGAAGAAAATACCTGCAGCTCTTCATAGGAAGAAGAATAATAGCTGCAGCTCTTCCACAGAAGAAGAAGAATACCTGCAGCTCTTCCACAGGAAGAAGAATACCTGCAGCTCTCTTCCACAGGAAGAAGAATACCTGCAGCTCTTCCTACAGGAAGAAGAAATACCTGCAGCTCTTCCTACAGGAAGAAGAATACCTGCAGCTTTCCTATAGGAAGAAGAATACCTGCAGCTCTTCCATAGAAGAAGAATACCTCCAGCTTTCCTTAGGAAGAAAGAATAAGCTCTTCCTATAGGAAGAATAATACCTCTTCATAGGAAGAAGAAAGCTGAAGAAGAATAATACCTGCAGCTCTTCACACAGAGAATATACTGCAGCTCTTCCTACAGGAAGAAGAATACCTGCAGCTCTTCTACAGAAGAAGAATAATACAGCTCTACAGGAAAGCTTCTCAGGAAGAAGAATACCTGCAGCTCTTCCACAAGAAGAAAATACCTGCAGCTCTTCCTATAGGAAGAAGAATACCTGCAGCTCTTCTACAGGAAGAAGAATACCTGCAGCTCTTCCACAGGAAGAAGAATACCTGCTCTCTTCCACAGGAAGAAGAATACCTGCAGCTCTTACAGGAAGAAAATACCTGCAGCTCTTCCACAGAAGAAGAAAATACCTGCAGCTCTTCCTACAGAAGAAGAATACCTGCAGCTCTTCCACACAGGAAGAAGAATACCTGCAGCTCTTCTCAGGAAGGAAGAAGAATACCTGCAGCTTCATAGGAAGGAAGCTCTCTTATACAGGAAAGAATACCTGCAGCTCTTCCTACAGGAAGAAGAATACCTGCAGCTCTTCCAGAAGGAAGAAGAATACCTGCAGCTCTTCCACAGGAAGAAGAATACCTGCAGCTCTTCTACAGGAAGAAGAATACCTGCAGCTCTTCCTATAAGGAAAAATACCTGCAGCTCTTCCTATAGGAAGAAGAAGAATACCTGTAGGAGAGCATGTATTCTTAGGAGAGCTAGCTGTATGTATTCTTCTTCGTGTAGAAGATTTTGCAGGTATTCTTCTCTATAGGAAAGCTGGAGGTATTTTCTTCATATAGAGAGCTGTATGTATTCTTCTTCCTGTAGAAGAGCTGCAGGTATTCTTCTTCCTGTGGAAGAGCTGCAGGTATTCTTCTTCCTGTGGAAGAGCTGCAGGTATTCTTCTTCCTGTGGAAGAGCTGCAGTATTCTTCTTCCTGTGGAAGAGCTGCAGTATTCTTCTTCCTATAGGAAGAGCTGCAGGTATTCTTCTTCCTATAGAAGAGCTGCAGGTATTCTTCTTCCTATGAAGCTGCAGGTATTCTTCTTCCTGTAGAAGAGCTGCAGGTATTCTTCTTCCTGTGGAAGAGCTGCAGGTATTCTTCTTCCTGTATAGAAGAGCTGCAGGTATTCTTCTTCCTGTGGAAGAGCTGCAGGTATTTTCTTCCTGAAGAGAAGAGCTGCAGGTATTCTTCTTCCTGGAAGAGCTGCAGGTATTCTTCTTCCTATGGAAAGCTGCAGGTATTTTCTTCTATAGGAAGAGCTGCAGGTATTCTTCTTCTATGGAGAGTCTGAAGGTAAGCTGGAAGAGCTGCAGGTATTCTTCTTCCTGTAGAAGAGCTGCAGGTATTCTTCTTCCTGTGGAAGAGCTGCAGGTATTCTTCTTCCTGTGGAAGAGCTGCAGGTATTCTTCTTCCTGTGGAAGAGCTGCAGGTATTCTTCTTCTTCCTGGAAAGCTGCAGGTAGGTATTCTTCTTCCTGTGGAAGAGCTGCAGGTATTCTTCTTCCTGTGGAAGAGCTGCAGGTATTCTTCTTCCTGTGGAAGAGCTGCAGGTATTCTTCTTCCTATGGAAGAGCTGCAGGTAGGTGCAGGTATTCTTCTTCCTATGGAAGAGTGCAGGTATTTTTCTTCCTATAGAGAGCTGAGGTATTCTTCTTCCTGTGGAAGAGCTGCAGGTATTCTTCTTCCTGTGGAAGAGCTGCAGGTATTCTTCTTCCTGTGGAAGAGCTGCAGGTATTCTTCTTCCTATATAGAAGAGCTGAAGTATTTTCTTCCTATGGAAGCTGCAGGTATTTCTTCTTCCTGTGAAGAAGAGCTGCAGGTATTCTTCTTCCTGTGGAAGAGCTGCAGGTATTCTTCTTCCTGTGGAAGAGCTGCAGGTATTCTTCTTCTTCCTATGGAAGAGCTGCAGGTATTATTCTTCTTCCTATGGAAGAGCTGCATGTATTTTCTTCCTATAGGAAAGCTGGAGGTATTTTTCTTCATATAGGAGAGCTGTATGTATTCTTCTTCGTGTAGAAGAGTATTCTTTGCAGGTATTCTTCTTCCTGTGGAAGAGCTGCAGTATTCTTCTTACACTTCAAGGGTTCTTAGACGGGTTAATTCCGACGAACCCAAGGGTTACGGACACTTCAAGGGGTTCCTATAGGGTTAAATTACAACGGTCCCAAGAGTTACGGACACTTCAAGGGTTCCTGACGGGTTAATTACGGCGGACCAAGAGTTACGGGCACTTCAAGGGGTTCTCAGAGAGTTAAATCTTCAACGGGCCCAAGAGTTACGGAAACTTCAAGGGCTCTTAGAGGGTTAATTCAACGACGGACCAAGAGTTACGGATACTTCAAGGGTTCTTAGAGGGTTAATTCCGACGGGCCCAAGAGTTACGGACACTTCAAGGGTCCCAGACGGGTTAATTCCGACGGACCCAAGAGTTACGGACACCTCAAGGGGTTCTCAGAGGGTTAATTCCGATGTACCCAAGAGTTGCGGACACTTCAAGGGTTCTGAGAGGGTTAATTCCGACGGACCCAAGGGTTACGGATATTTTAAGGGGTTCCTATAGCGTTAAATTACAACGGTCAAGAGTTACGGACACTTCAGGGGTTCCTCGAGGGTTAAATTCCAACACTCCCAAGAGTTAGGGACACTTCAAGGGGTTCTCAGAGGGTTAAATTCCAACAGTCCCAAGAGTTACGAACATTTCAATGGGTTCCTCGAGGGTTAAATTCCAACAGTCCCAAGATTTACGGACTGTTCGGTCAAAGACCTTCATAATTTTTACAGCGGTAACATTTGCCCACCACTGTATGTTGTTTTTCAATTTTTAAAGACTAGCGGTACATATGTAATAGGCATATACCATTTTTAGTACTGCTTGCCGCTTTGCTGCTTTCCAAAAATCCTGGAAAACATAAGTAAGGCTTATAAGGTGATGGAAGCAGCAAAGCGGGTCAGTCTGAATCGTGATCTCGACTTAAAAATCTTCCCCCGTGAAAGTGATTATTTACAAATACACAATTACAAAAACATACATAAGAGAAAACCAACAAGAATTACAAATCATAAAACTAAAATTTTGAAATAAATTAAATATCCACAAAATTAAACAAAACAATTGTACAATACATGAATTACATAAAATTATAAAATACACTTGAATTACAAACAGAACACATATTAAAAACAAAAGTGAAAACATTTACTAATACAATTTGTTAATTTCACCAAAACATAAACAAAGTTAAAAAACACAATTTGTAAAAATAAATACACAAAATTGCACATGAAATCACATATAACACATAAATTTGCACAAGCATAAAACAAGAAAAAATACAGAATTGTGAACATATACACGAATTCCAACACACATTAAAATAAATTCACACATACCACATGTACATAGTTTTTACAACACAATAAATTCCCCAAAAAACAAAGAAAACACAAATCTTATAAATTAAAAAGAAAAAGGAAAAAACACGGTTTGTACAATAAACATATGGTCCATGCGAGCCAGATAGTGTTTTTTTAAATAAATAAAAAAAAATTTTTTTTGAAAAAAAATCAAATAATAAAAGTTAAAAAGTGGAACTGGAACTGGCAGTTCATTTCAGTGAACCAGAAAAATTCAAAAAAAAAGAAAACCAGTGATAGTGGAATAAAAATTGAACGTCACAAAACAAAATAAAAACAGTGATAAACAAAACAAAAACAGTGAGAAAAAAAAAAAAATAAATAAATTACAAATAACAAAAAGTGAACAAATACAAAAACTGAAATTACAAAAAAATATATATACATTGAAGTGGACAACAACAACAACAGTGAGAGACATTCCAATTTTAAAACAACAAAGCGCCAAAAAAGAACTAAAGAAGAAGAAGAACACAGAAGTTGGAACAGAGACCCAAAAACAATGGAGGGTAATCACACACACACAACACACATTTCCAGTACTAAAGAGAGAGGATCAAAGTGAGTACCCATGAAATTTGTTGTTGTTGGGGCGAATTCAGGCATGCAGGGTTCGGAAACATTTGGCACCGACCTGTAATGCCCCTGATGAAGCACCTGTGTAAATAATTTGACACTTTTGGACAAAATTACCCAAAATCACACATATTGAATCGAGGACTGACGTTGACCCTAGCGAGCAGAGGGAATACACACATACGTCCACCTAGACACATATACACACAAACCTAGTTTTTTGAACATTTACATACAAACCTTGAAAATTTTGGGAATTTTTTGTCTAAATTTGGAAAAGATCAGTGGAAAAAATTGGAAATCTCAGTGGAGAGATTGAAATTGAGAATACCTCACAACAAAAAAAAACTTTGAAACAGAGAAATTTGGTCTCTTGTGGAAAACACAAAACCACTTTTTACACATACACAAATTATTGAACTTTGAAACAGAGAAATTTGGTCTCTTGTGGAAAACACATTACTACATGCAAACTTAAGAGTGACTTTTGTGGAAAAAGTTGAGCATATTTAGAACTTTTGTGGAAATTTTGGAATTTTTTTTTTGGAAAATTTGGAACTTTTGTGGAAAAAGTTGGAATTTTTAGAACATACGCTCTCTCTCTCTCTCTCTCTCTATGGAAAATTTAGCGTTCGACAATATTGAAATCCATTTGTTGAACAAAAATAATTGAAGGTTATAAAAACTTATATTGGCAACCTCAATTAATTTATTATAACACTTGGATATTCATGACACTACTATTGAACATTTTTTGAACAAAATCTTTTTATTGCTTTTTTTGGAAAAATACTTATTTGCGTCAAGAATATTTGTTAATTACAACAAATATTTGAACAGAAAGTTTAACCTCTAAAACTTTTTGTCTTTGCTACAAACTAAAATCCTCCTGCAAGCGGAATTTTAAGCGATTTTAGACATCGTTGAAAACTTTTAAAATGTTTTTGGATAAATTCTTCGAAAAAACTTTGGAAAAAACTAAAATACATACAACTTGGATTACAAAACACCATTTAAGTTTCTAAAATTTTTAACCTTTTTTGGAAAAAAATTAAAACTTTATTTCGTATCGCAACCCATCGAACAATTTGGATTGGAATTACCCACTTAAATTTTTTTGGAGAATTTTTTCGATATTTTTGACATTCTTGGATTACACTTGCAACATTTTTTACAACCCAATACACATTTCTTATTGGAAACTATTACTGAATTTCTTTTGAGAATTTTATTGGAGATTTCAACTTGGATTTTAAATTCACATTAATATTTTTGGCAACTCATCACAGTTTTGGTAACCCAACATACATTTTTGGATTTTGGAACAAATTTTTAAATTGCTAAATTTGCATAACTCTCGTTTGGTGGACAGACAGAGTTGTTTGATAAACGTTTTGACGTTTTTTTCTCTACATTTGGAAATTTTTCTGAAATTTATTGGATTCGCTTTTTAATATTGTCTTTGAACTGCACCACAAATTAACAAAGTCAAAATATTCTTTTTCGGCTTGAAGAAGAAATATTTGTTTCAAATATTTTTTTCTTTCCTTTCACTCAACTCAATCGTAAATCAAAGAACACACACTCAGACTCAAAAAATTCACTTTGTCCTTGGTCAAATAATTTGGGAATTAACTTCAAAATTTTACACCGTAAAATTCTTTGAAAACGTTTTTTGAACCCATAATAACTTACTTCCTCGAGATTTGAGCAACTTTATCATATTCTTGCAGGCAAAAATTTGTTATAGAGTCGAACGCTCAACATTATCAAGATGGAAAAACGTATGCGTGAAAAATTTGCAAACTGCGTAAACGATTTGCAGGATTTTGCTTCAATTTTCTCAATTGCAAAAACAGATGAGGACGTACATTCTTTGGAGGCTACAAGAGTGGAGCTGAATTCATTTTATGATCAAGTGAAGCGAGCGTATGTGGAGTGCAGGGATCATGTTCCAGAAGCCGATGAGAAACCAATAGACAAAAATAAACTGAGAACACACTATTTGGAGGCAATTGACACTTATAAAAAGGCGATAAGTTCAATAAATGGACAAATCCAGACCATCAAGCAGCAATTGGAGGAAAAAACCAAACGGGAGTCTCAAATGGAGCAGAAACTAAACACAGAAACGATTTTGCCCCGATATCAAGATTACCACCATGCGATACCGACTCTTTCAAAGGAGGATACAATCTTGGCCAAGGATTTATTCTCTGCCATTTATATTCAAAATTCAAAATTGAGTAATGTGGAAAAGCTATTTCATCTTACAAGAAGACAACAGGAGAGGCAAGAGAATAATCAGTCATGTCCCTTTAACAAATGATGGCTTTGGATTAGCTTGGAAACTTTTAACAGATAGATACGAAAATCGAAGGATGCAAGTGAACGAGCAAATAAAAATACTGTTTAATTTGCCAAATGTTACCACAGACTCTAGTTCGAGTATTGAAAAATTACAAAGAGCAGTTACTAGTTGCATACAGACTTTGGAAACATTAAAAATTGAAGTATCTGGATGGGATCCAATTCTTATATACTTATGTTCCAGTAAACTTCCCAGATCTTTTCTAGAAGATTTTGAAAATTCTCTTGAAGATTGCAAAACTTTACCATCATGGGATGATTTTAACAAATTCTTGACTCACAAATTTAAAACTTTGGAATCCGTTGGGAACATTAAACCAAGTTTTTCAAAATATGGCCAAGGAAAATCGGATCCAAACAAAAGGATGAAATACACAAACAGTTTTCAAACAACATCAATCAAAACCCTGAAAATCCAAGGAATAAAAACAAACAAAATTATTCTCAGCAACCAAAACAAGCTTACCAAAATACTTGTCAAATCTGCAAAGCAAATCATTTTATTAGAGATTGTCCACAATTTCAATCAAAAAATGTGAATGACAGAATTCACGTTGTGAAAATGTCTCATTTATGCTATAATTGCCTTTCTTCAAATCACGGAGTTAAGGAATGCAAGAGTCGTTTTGGCTGTAGGAACTGCAGTCAAAGACACCACACTTTGCTACATAAGGGAACGGAAACCCAACTTGCAATACAACCCCTAGATAGAGATGAAGCACGCCCTAGTACAAGTGCTGCAGCTCTTACCACACTTATACAGTCCACATCGAATAAAGAACCAGAAAATATTACAACATTAACTCTGCAGGATAAAGGAAATAATCCAACAAATCCCAGAGACACATTACTTTTCACCGCAATTGTACAAATAGAAGCAAACGGTCAGTTTTATAATGCAAGAGCAATTATTGATTCTGGATCTCAGTCATCTTTTATAACGGAAAATTGAAAATCGATTGAATTTACCAACAAAGCGAAATCTCGTACATGTTACAGGAATAAATCAAATTATTTCGGAGACTTCTGCTAAATCATGCCTTTTTACATTACGTTCAAGATTAGAACCCAACTTTAAATTGGAAGTTTGGGCACCTGTATTAAAGTCATTACCCTCAAATTTACCACCTTATAACTTGGATAAAACTCAACTGAGAGATGCTTCAACTTTGGATTTAGCAGATCCTAAATTTTATATAAGCCAACCAGTAGATCTTCTAATTGGAATGGATATTAGCCCACTTATATTTACAATGGGAGCTCCTATGAAGTCAATTGGAAGTTTGCTGGCACAAAACTGTTTTTGGATGGATTATTGGCGGACCATTAGCAGATGGTACACAAAATAAGAGACAAATTACACTTTGCAATACTATTTCATTGGAGAAAATACTCACACGTTTTGGGAGGTGGAAGAGACCCCAAAACAGGTTTTGAGGTCAGAAGAGGATGTGTACTGCGAACAAAATTACATCGAAACCACAAAAAGAAATCAAGATGGCCGATACATTGTTACCCTCCCCTTTAAAAAATGTGAAGAACTTGGAGATTCTAGAAATATTGCACTTGCTCAATTTTATAGGATGGAAAGAAAACTTTTGAAAACACCTGAAATCAAAGAAGTTTATGACAAAACCATCCTAGAATATCTCGAATTGGGACATATGAGGAAAATTTCCACAAAATGATATTAACAAAACTCCAAATTACTATTTACCTCATCATGCAGTTATAAAACCTGAGAAAATTACTTCGAAACTTAGAGTGGTTTTTAACGCATCAAGTCCCACATCAAACAAAAAGAGCTTGAATGATAACTTATTTGCGGGTCCAATTTTACAACAAGACATTGTTTTGCAAGTTTTGAAATGGAGATTTTTTAGATATGTTTTCAACGCCGATGTGACCAAAATGTACCGGCAAATATTTTTAAACCCCAACCAAACTCAATTTCAAAGAATTTTGTTTCGAAAATCGCCTTGTGATCCAATAGAGGACTATGAATTACTTACAGTCACTTTTGGAGTAAACTGTGCGCCGTTTTTGGCATTGCGAACACTCATGCAATTGGCAGAAGACATAAAAGATATGTACCCATTAGCCTCAAAAATAATTTCGGAAAATTTATATGTCGATGATGTGTTAGCTGGAGGACACACATTACAAGAAACTATTGAATCTCGAAAAGAACTTATAGCTGCCATGGAATCTGCAGGATTCGAATTAATGAAATGGGCAGCAAATGACTCACAGATTATTGAAGATTTGTCAAAGGAAAAATTGCTCCCAGTAAATTTGCTTGATATTTCTGAAGACGCATCTACCAAAACTTTAGGCATTCGATGGAATATATCGGGAGATTTCTTTACTTTTTACACCGCCAAACATGGAAAATAGAAATTCCTATACAAAACGGGAAGTACTTTCTACCATAGCAAAATTATTCGATCCTTGTGGTTGGCTAGCCCCAATTGTTGTAGTAGCTAAACTCGTTATGCAGCAAGTTTGGCTGGATAAGATAAACTGGGACGACATTTTAAAACCCATTACTATGCTGAATTGGAAAAATTTCGTAAAAAATAGTGGTGATATTGAAAATCTTAAAATTCCACGATGGATTCATTACTCTCCAAGCAGCAATATTGAAATACATGGATTTTGTGATGCTTCGGAGAGAGCTTATGCTGCCGCATTATATATTAGAGTGGAGAAACCAAACAACGAAATAGAAACTTTCCTTTTGACCGCAAAAACAAGAGTCGCCCCTATTAAAAAAATCTCTCTTCCAAGGCTGGAATTATGCGGAGCTGTTTTACTGTCAAAATTGACAGCCTCAATACTAAAAAACCTTCAAATTTCAAACTTTTCTGTGCAATATTGGACCGATTCCACAATAGTTCTTGCATGGCTAAAGAAACCCCCATGTCATTGGTCGACTTTTGTCGGAAATCGAATATCTGAAATCTTAGAAAATGTTGGAAATGAAAACTGGAGACATGTAGATTCAGAAGATAATCCAGCGGACATTGCGAGCCGCGGTTGCCCACCTAGCGAATTAATTAAACACCAATTATGGTGGAATGGACCGCACTGGTTAAAATTACCAAAAAATAATTGGCCATCACATGAAATTATTGAGGAAACTAATATTGAAGCAAAAACAGTTAAAGTTATGGCAACTAACATTGAGGAAGACCCATTACAGAATTTCTCATCTTTATCGAAAGTTTACCGTACCTATGCATATGTTTTGAGATTTCGGAGAAATGCTGGAGAAAATAGACGAAATTTGAGAATTACATCTCCAGAACTTACAGCAGAAGAAATCCATGAAGGCAAAAGAGCTGTCATAATCAGCACACAAAAATTCTACTTTCCAGCTGAATATGAATTATTACAAAAAGGATCTCGAATATCATCAAGCAGTTCTTTATTAACATTAAACCCATTTTTAGACTCGAAGGGTATCATGCGAGCAAATGGTAGATTAATACAGTCGCCAGTTCTCACCTACAATGAGCGCCACCCTATTATTTTGCCGTACAATGCGAAATTAACACAATTACTTGTTGAATTTACACACAAAATAACATTACATGGTGGAAACCAACTAATGACACGAGTCTTAAGATCTGAATTCTGGATATTCAGATTAAAACCCTTGGTCAAAAAGGTCATCCACAACTGCAAACCATGCGTATTATACAAAAGCCAATCACAAAGACAAATAATGGCATCTTTGCCCCAGAAAGAACCTTACTTTCACGCCCATTTAACAATACTGGAGTCGATTTCGCTGGCCCATTTAACATAAAAAACTTTACTGGAAGAGCTTGTCTAATAACTAAAGGATACGTTTGCGTCTTTGTCTGTTTCGCAACAAAGGCCATACATTTAGAAGCTACTAGCGATTTATCAACCCAATCATTTCTTGCAGCATTTTCCCGCTTCGTTGGCAGACGGGGTTGTCCATCATGTATATATTCTGATAATGGAACTAACTTTGTCGGAGCTGCTGAAATCATTAAAAAGGATAGACTCCAATTTTTCAAAAATTTACAAAATTCTGTCATCCAACACAATATTCAACACAATCTCAATTGGAAATTTATTCCTCCTGGGGCACCCCATATGGGCGGTCTATGGGAGGCCGGCGTCAAATCTTTTAAAATACATTTGCGAAAATCAATTCCGAAAATGAACTTTACGTTTGAGGAATTTTGTACTATTTTAACACGAATTGAATCATGCTTAAATTCTAGACCCTTGAGTCCAGCTGGTGAAGATCCAAATGATTTTTCTCCACTGACACCAGGTCACTTTTTGATTGGCACGCCAATTCTTGCTCCACCCGAACCTGATTTTTCCGATGGTGACTTAACTCTAGCCAACAGATGGAAAAGACTTAAAATAATTTCCCAACATTTTTGTCAAAGATGGAAATCAGAATATCTTAGAGAGCTACACCGTAGAACAAAATGGAAATATGAAAAAGAAAATCTGAAAGAAGGGGATTTGATAGTCATTAAAGACGATAGACTCGCTCCGACTGAGTGGAAAATGGGTAGAATAGTGAAAACATATCACGGAATAGACACTAACGTACGGGTTGTTGACATACGCACTACCGGAGGAACGATAACTCGACCCATATCAAAAGTCGTCAAATTGTTTTCCGACTGACTAGTCGGTCCCCCTTTACAAAAAACCTTGGTACTCTCCTCTCACTCTTTTCAGACATGGCAGCCTACTTACAAGACCGTGATTGGCAACCAGACAACCGAAGCCATCGTCCGGCCCGGCGTCAGCAAAACCCCAGGTCGGTGGACCGTCAACGCCGAGAAGATGAGCGAAGCAGATCATCCCAACGACGCCAGCAACGAGATGACAGACGTGAACGCCCCAGCCATTGGCAACACGCTTGCGGTCTATGCCAAGAAGACCACGCCTTAAGTTCGTGTCGCCGTTTCCTGAGCCTCTCACCATACCAACGATATGAGACGGTAGAAAGAAGGAGTTACTGCCGAAACTGCCTAGCCAGAAGTCACCTTGCCCCAGATTGTTCATCTCTAATGAGCTGCCACAAATGCGACATTCGCCACCACACCTTGCTTCATGGCGCCCCTCAAATCGATGAACCTATGCCAACCATCCCCGATGTTATCGTAAAATTTACTTGGGATCTGGTGTTTGTACCAACAGCAATGGTACGGGTGGTGGCGGATGGCAGCGAATCATATGCAACACTAAGGGCTCTGATCAATCAAGCCTCAGTAATGTCGAGAATCTCATATTCCTCATTCAGACGTCTGGGGTTGAGGTCCTTCCTGCACAAAGGGAGAAGATTTTGTTCATTTAAAATTATGAGTCGGAATATGAACGACAATTGGGCATTGAAGGTTAACGCGCTGATAACCAATGAACTCCCCTACCGACCATACGAGGACCCCATAATAGAAGACCCTACTAAAGATTTCCCTACAAATAGGCTGGCAGACGTCGATCCACGAGGCAATACCCCCATCGAGTTGGAAGCTAGGGATCGACACGTAGTCAGCTATAGGCCGCGAAGGCCGGATGTTTACTGGGCTGGGTGATGTGTACGGGTATGAAACAGCAGTGGGATTTGTCATCTCTGGACCCATTAAAAACCTCGAGAGGAGCTAGAAGATCTCACTCATTCACGGAGGGGGAGAATGTTCTGTCAAAGACCTTCATAATTTTTACAGCGGTAACATTTGCCCACCACTGTATGTTGTTTTTCAATTTTTAAAGACTAGCGGTACATATGTAATAGGCATATACCATTTTTAGTACTGCTTGCCGCTTTGCTGCTTTCCAAAAATCCTGGAAAACATAAGTAAGGCTTATAAGGTGATGGAAGCAGCAAAGCGGGTCAGTCTGAATCGTGATCTCGACTTAAAATCTTCCCCCGTGAAAGTGATTATTTACAAATACACAATTACAAAAACATACATAAGAGAAAACCAACAAGAATTACAAATCATAAAACTAAAATTTTGAAAAAAATTAAATATCCACAAAATTAAACAAAAAAATTGTACAATACATGAATTACATAAAATTATAAAATACACTTGAATTACAAACAGAACACATATTAAAAAAAAAGTGAAAACATTTACTAATACAATTTGTTAATTTCACCAAAACATAAACAAAGTTAAAAAACACAATTTGTAAAAATAAATACACAAAATTGCACATGAAATCACATATAACACATAAATTTGCACAAGCATAAAACAAGAAAAAATACAGAATTGTGAACATATACACGAATTCCAACACACATTAAAATAAATTCACACATACCA
>NW_026713054.1:0-52627 GCF_030625045.1 Achroia grisella
GGCAAAATACTGTCGGGCCTCGGTCGTCACCTGCGGAAGGTGCGGAGAAGCCGGACACGCGCGGGACAAATGTGCATCTGCCAGTGGGCGGTGTGCAACGTGTCATAGATTCGGCCGTAAAGACGCCGCGTCGCACAGTACGATGGATAGGATATGCCCGGCTAGAGTCCACGCCGAACAGCGGGCTGTAGAAACTACAAAATATGGCTCGTAATCGCGCATTAGGTTTAGGGATCGGTCAAATAAACCTGGGGGGTCGGAGCTGGCGACTCGGGAGCTCACACGTATAGCGGAGCACCTAGGCCTCGATATTATTCTCGTCCAGGAGCAATATGCGAGAGCCTGGGCCGACGCGGACCGTCCTCTTGCAGCCATACAAGTCGGTGTCAACCACAAGGCGGGTATTCTTGTATTTAGGTCTTTGGTAGTCGCGATTGTTAGGGACTTATGTAACGAACATTGTGTGGTAGGGCACGTAGCGGACACCGACTTATATATCGTGTCCGGCTACTTCCAATATGATAACGACATAGACCGCCACCTGCACTATTTGTAGAGAGTACTCGACGTTCTTCGCGGAAGAAAAATTCTAATCGCTCTGGACTGTAACGCCCACTCTCCTCTGTGGTTCTCCGTGGCTCGCCACTACACGGGGCGCGGGCACGACTCGGAACACAGACGACGCGCAATGGAAGGATTCATCCTCAGTAGGGATCTCGTTCTACACAATAGGGAAGGCCAACCGGCGACCTTCAGTGGCCCAAACGGCGAATCCAACATAGATATCACTTTGACCTAGCGGGGGGTAGGGTTCGAGGGGTGGTTAGTTAATGATAGTGTCAGTGTCAGTGATCACAGGATGATATCCTTCACAGTGGGCGGTGCGGCCAGCCGACCAGCGTCGTGCGCTGAGCCAATTAAAAATCCACCGAGATACCGTGACCGGCGTGTGGACTGGGAACTCTTCAGGCGGAAGATCCACTACAGAATGGGCGACCTCGACACTTACTAACAGCCGGCTGAACTCGCCAAGGACTTCACCAGCATCATCACGCGATGCGCCAGGGAATGTCTCGGGGAGAAGGAGATAGGAGGACTGGGCTATGAATGGTGGAGTCCGGAACTGGACCGTCTACGTAGACTTGCGTCGAGAGCAAGGAGGGCCTGGCAGAAGACCAAAGTCAGAGGGCTACCCCCTCTGACTTAGAATTGAAAGTCTAGCTAGTCTAAAGCTATTATAGTCCGCTTTAGTGTTCAATTCTAGAGGGCTACCCCCTCTAGAATTGAACACTAAAGCGGACTATAATAGCGCACGATTGCGTTATCGAAAACGAATGGAGGAGGTGCAGCGGGATCATTTTATGCGACTGGCTGGGGCTGGCAACCAGGACCCCTGGGGTCAGGCCTACAGGGTAGCAAGCGGCAGAATTTAATTAACTGCACTAAGTTTGCTGAAGGCCATGCGAGGGATGTGGACGGATCCATGCGCGCACTGGTGAACGCCCTGTGCCCCGACGACGACGTGTCCGGGGACACGGACTACCACCGGCAGGTGCGCGCTGTGGCTTCGCTCACACCCTCGGGCGACGCTGCACCCCCTCTCTCCAGAGAGGATCTGGAAAGCATCGTCAAGGTGCTACCGAACACTGCACCGGGTATGGATGGCCTCTCATCGCGTATAATTAAACAGGTATGGATTGCGGCTCCGGCCGAGTTCCACTACCTGTACTCGCGGTGCATAGAGACGGGCGTTTTTCCGGCCGCCTGGAAGGACGGTCGGCTGCTCGTCCTGCCGAAAGGCAACGGCAAGCCGCTGACTGACCCGAAAGCTTATCGTCCGATAACGCTCCTACCGGTACTTGGAAAACTTTTGGAACGCGTCCTTCTGAAATGCGCTCCTGCGATCAGCGATCAGATCTCCGATTGCCAGCACGGGTTCACTCCGGGTAGATCAACAGTCACTGCGCTTAGAAAAATTTTAGATTCGCGACTCGAACGCTGGAAGTATGTACAGGCGATCTTCCTTGACATCTCGGGCGCCTTCGACAACGCCTGGTGGCCGATGATCATGGTCAAAGCGAAACGAGGTGGATGCCCCCCCAACATATTCAAGATGCTGAGGGAGTACTTCACCGGTAGACGCGTATGCCTCCTCGTCGGTGGCCGCGCGCTGTGGAAGGAGTCCACGATGGGATGTCCTCAGGGTTCGGTGTTGGGTCCCACGCTTTGGAACCTTCTAATGGACGACTTGCTTCGGCTACCACTGCCGGAGGGTGTGAGTATGGTTGCGTACGCGGACGATGTTACGGTCCTCATCGGGGCGGACTCGAGAGCCAGTATCGAGAGCAAGGCCAAGGCCGCGTTCTCTCTGGCGATAGACTGGGGTGCCCGAAACCGGCTTGAGTTCTCCCCGGGTAAACCCTCCAACCAACCCATGGCCATTCCAACCTCACGGTTATACTGGCCGAAACGCGGGAGGTGCGCTTTCGCGCATCTCTCTTGACTCCCTACAAGTTATTTAATCTACATTCCTTGTCCCTAGTGCACTTTCTCCCCTTTCTGGGGCAGTGGACTCCACAGCAACAGCAGTTGAGACTTCGGTGCCGGGCAGCACTCCATCTTCTTCCGGATCCTCCCGAATGTCTTCTTCTGTGCTTCCTGGTTCCGCTCCACGTCCATCCTCTCCGACCTGCTCCGCCTCTTATACCACTGATGCGCGAACTCCCGTAGCCGTCTAAAATTCTCCACCGAAGACACGAGATCCTGGTAGTAGGCTGGTCCCTCCTCATCGTTGCCTCGACGTATGCCGTCCAGCATCACCATCCTCGCGTCGCCGTACAGCGGGCATTCCCACAGGGCATGGTGGACGTCCTCGTCTTCAGCCCCGCAGTCGCAGCCACTCCGCTCACTGAGCTTCATGGCGTGCAGACGCTTCCTAAAGCAGCCGTGTCCAGTGAGGATCTGGGACGTCTCGTAGTCCGGCTCGACCCACGTAGACGTCAACCGCACACCTACCTCGGGGAAGAAACGATGCAGCTCTCTGCCGTCCGCGGAGGATGTCCAACGATCCTGCCATGTCGCAACTATCTCGTCCCATACCCCGCGTTTACGCCTGCTCAACTCCGGTCTGGGCGCGGACTCGCGCTCCTTATCCATCCTACCAGCACGAGTCAACTCCAGGTCTGCAGGCAGAACTCCCCCCCAAAACTGGCAGCGACGCGGTGCTGACACTCCTGTACGCTTTGGTCAGCAGTATCAGCGCCGGACGCTGTAGCCGCAAAAGCACACTACGGACGACGTGAAAGTTCGCCCTCTCGTACCATATAGATGCAGCATAGGTCAACGTGGCGACAAAGGTGCCTTTATAGAGAATCCGGAGGGCCGGATAGCGAATGCCCCAGGAAGAGGCCGACACTCTCGACATCTTCCCGAAGCATTTGGCCGCTCGTTCTCCAATCGTTGTCGTATGCTGCACGAAAGACAGACTTACATCGAGAGTCACCCCCAGTATAGTGGCCGCCGTGACGGACCTGACCGAGCTGTTCCCGAGTTTGATGACCGGGGGCCGCTGGAGCTTTCCCTTAAGGGTCATCGACATCGACTTACCCGGGGAGACTTACTTCGGTGCCGGCCGTCGTAGCGCGCGGACGTGTTTCACTCATTGCTCCGTACGGTACCGTAGTACTCAACGCGAATTTTCGCATCCTTGCAGTGTTCGGGAGTTTCGGGAAGGTTCGGGAATTTGTTCCCCCTTTTTCCGTGTTTTTAATTATCTACTTAGTACACGAACACCTCTCTCCCTCATTGGGAAAGCGGGAAACATGTATCGGGACACGTGGTGACAGTGACAGTGCAATAAACTTGGATTGCAGTGCAATTTGGCGAAAGGACGCATAAACAGTGAGTCGTAGTAATAAGTAACATTGTTTTGGTGATATAGACGCCCTAATTTTAAGTTTTAGATTTAAATTAGGTTACTCGTAGCATAAGTTAGGTTAGAACAGTACATTGTTAGGTTGGACCACATTTTGGTGAAGCGTTCCACATTTTTGGTTGTTTTTTGGGTGTTTTTTGATAGGTCTTAGCGCAATTTTTTCGTGTTTGTTTGTTTGTCTGTTTCTTTATTTTTATTATTATTAATGGTGTATATAGTTAGGTTAGGTTAGTTAGGTTTTGTATATAGTTAGGTTACTTAGGTTAGGTTTTTGTTATTTTGTTGTGCTGAGGTGGTAGTGTGGTGTTTCACCGGGGGCGGCTGCACTGTGCAGGGGATCACACTCCTGCCCGGTGTGTCCGCTCCGGGGGATCCCCGGAGTAGGTTTTGGAGGCGCTCGTCTCCCGAACACCCTTCCGACTTAGGTTGGAAGTGGTAATTGTTGGTTGCAGGCTGTGGGTGTGGCAACCTCACATAGGTACGCGCCCTTCCTCTTCCCGTTCCCCGGAGGGGGTTATGAGGAGAATCCGTCCCCTTGGGACGCTGAGTTCTGGTCCATGGACTCAGTGACCGAGGCGGACCTCGAAATGGGGGATCGACCGGCGAGGTCGCGGCCCGCCTCGCGGGCCAGGTCGCGCGCTTCTCGTCCTTCATCGGCCTCGTCGACGCGCTCGACGCGCTCGACGCGTTCGATGCTGGTGGAGGACGAGCTGTCGGGTTGCCTTGTGTCCAGCGAGGACGGGCTAGTGAAGGCGGCCGTTTCCAAGCGGCCACATGAAGGCGGATCGAGCCCCTCTGGGGCGGTGGGCGGAGGTATTCGCCCATCTAAAATACCCTGCCCACCGACTCCGGCGGGAGCGTCCCTCCGCTTCCATGTGAACCAGGCCGGAAAGGGGCCATCGACGTCGGCGGAGTCCCGACGGGCGGATGCGTCGGATGACGACGTCGTGTTCGTCCGTCCGCAGGAGGTCTCGAAGGGGAAGAACGCTCCTAAAAGTGACCCGATTTCGGTGGCCGCCTTCTCGTCGGATGCCAGGTACAGGTTGTCGCTAGTCCTCAACAGAGTTAAGAGGTGCGGCAACCTGAAGGGGACCGACCAGAGGGCGATGACGGAGGAGATCGGGACCGTCATGGCATTGACGGAGGCCTTAGACCCGAACTCCTCCGTGGCCGGCGAATTCTCCTCGGTGGCTGTCGTCCAAACAAAGATGGAGGCGGAGGCTAAGGAGCTCCGCAAACAGAATAAGGAGCTCCAAAGCCAGATCCGGCAGCTCCAGGAGCAGATTCGCCAACTCGCCGAAGTGGTGAAGTCGGGGTCACGGACTCCTCCGACTCCTTCCCCGGCCCCAAAGGGATCGGCAGTGGGGAGCGCTTCTGGCCCGGCCCCTGCGCCGGGCGACACAGAGACCCTCAGGGCGGACATAATGAGGGCGACCGGGGTCATGATAGAGGCCCGAATAGGAGAACGCATTGAGCAGGGCATCAGGGAGATCAAGGCTGCCCTGGGCCTCAATTCCCCGGCGACCTCAATCCGCCCTGAGCACCGCCCGCCGCTACAAAGCGACGGGCAATATGACGTCCTGTCTAGGATCCCCGGCGCAGGGGGACCGGGATTCAGGGACGCTCCCCATCTGCGGGGGGCGCGAGGTGCGGCGTTCCCGCCGTTGGGAGCGAGTCAGCCCGTCAGCCGGCCTGCCTCCGGGCAGCCGGGGCCGTCGGGCATGGCGCGCCAGGACGGATGGAGCACGGTGGTGAAGCGGGGCGGCAAAACACGCAACGTCCCTGAGAGGCAGACCCAGAGTACGCAAAGTACTCAGAGGAGTTCTGGGACTCCCTCTCAGGGGAAGAAGGGTAAGGCGGCCCCGCCGTCACCATCGAAGCTGCGCGCGCCGCGATCGGCGGCCGTGGTGGTCACCCTGTGTCCGGAGGCAGAAGCGGCGGGGGTGACTTACTCCGCCGTCCTCAAGGAGGCGAAGGATAAAATCGACCTCGCCTCCTTGGGGATTGGAAGCTTACGCTTCAAGACCGCGGCTACTGGGGCCCGGATCCTGGAGATCCCGGGGTCCCAGACGGGAGACCAGGCTGACGCGCTCGCGTCGAAGTTCCGGGACGTGTTCCCGGACGGTACGGTCCGCATTGCCAGGCCCACCAAGACCGCAGAGATGAGGGTCATGGGCCTGGATGACGGTACCGACCGGGAAGAGGTGGCGGCCGCCGTGGCACAACACGGCGAGTGCACGGCGGACGCCGTCAACGTCGGGGAGATTCGGCGCGGCGCGTCGGGCCTGGGCACCTGCTGGGTGCGGGCCCCATTAGCCGCGGTGAAGAAAGTGACGACGGCAGGGCGGATCCGTATCGGCTGGGTATCAGCAGCTGCGGAACTGCTGCGGCAGAAGCCGCTCCGGTGCTTCAGGTGCCTGGAGAGCGGGCACGTGGTGGCGAGGTGCTCGCACGAGGAGGACCGGAGTGGCTTATGCTACCGGTGTGGGGTTCCCGGCCATAAAGCGGCCGGATGTTCGGCGACCCCACACTGCGTGGTTTGCGCAGCGGCGGGTCGCCCAGCCGACCACCGGGTGGGGGCCAAAAGTGCCCCCAGTCCCGGTCCAAAAGACTGAGGGGATCCGCACTGTCGTCGGCCCGCGGCAATGGCCGCCGGGGAGAGGCTGAGGTGATGGACACCGGTCAATAATGGCAGTCCATCGCCTCCTGCAGGGGAATCTCAACCACTGCGCTCGCGCCCAAGATCTGCTTCTGCAGAGCACGGCGCAGTGGGAGTTGACCTTGCAGTGGTCGCCGAACCATATCGTGTCCCACGTAGTGACCATTGGTTCGGCGACCCCTCTGGCCTGGTGGCCATTGTCGGTGCGGGCAATTCCGCAACCCCGCTCGTCAGCCGCCTATTCGGCGGAGCGGGGTACATAGGTGTGAGTTGGGGGGAAACCGTCGTTGTCGGGACATACTTCTCTCCGAACAGGACTCTCGCCGAGTTCGAGCAGTTCATGGACGGGCTGGGGGCCGCTCTTGAGCTATACTCGGCCCGTCCAATGATGGTGATGGGGGACTTCAATGCCAAATCCACGGCATGGGGCTCCCCCATCACCGACTCTCGAGGCAGGGTCCTGGAAGACTGGGCGGCCGCGGCCGGCCTGGTGGTGTTGAACCGAGGGTCGGCCGCCACGTGCGTGAGACAGCAGGGGGAGTCGCATGTCGACGTATCCCTCTGCAGTCCAGCGATCGCACAGAGGGTGCGGAGCTGGCAGGTGTTGGATGAGGTGGAGACTCTATCCGATCATCGGTATATCCGGATAGATGTTCTCCCCTCACCCGTAGCTCCGCATCCCGGTCGCCAGGAGAGGAATGTCCCACAACTCCCCAGATGGGTGTTGAAACGTCTAGATAAAGACGTGCTGATGGAGGCTTCCATCGTCCAGGCCTGGGTTCCGATACCGGAGGGGCCTGTGGAGGTCGACGCAGAGGTGGGCTGGTTCGGTGAGGCTCTGTCGCACATTTGCGACGCGGCGATGCCCCGAGCCGGCCCTCGACCTCCTAGGCGTCAGGTGTACTGGTGGTCGGAGGAGATAGCGGCGTTGAGGGAGGAGTGCTCCGCCGCCCGCCGCCGGTACACCAGGCACCGCCGACTCAGGCGGGGCCGCGACGCCGACGAGGAAGCACAGCTGTACGAGCAGTACAAAGAGAAGAAGAAAGCTCTGCAGCTGTCCATCAGCAGGGCCAAGGAGACAGCCAGGGAAGAACTCCTGGAGACCCTGGACAGGGATCCATGGGGGCGTCCTTATAGGTTCGTCAGGGGCAAATTACGCCCCTGGGCGCCCCCCGTGGCAGAGGGTCTCCAGCCGCAGCAGCTGGAGGAGGTGTTGGAGGAGCTGTTCCCGAGACAGCCTCCCTTCACACCTCCTCCGATGATGCCGCGTGGCAGTGATGAAGAGGCCAGCGGCGTCAGCGCTGCTGCGGTTCCTATCATCACCGAGGAGGAGTTCGCCGCGGCCGTGGATAAACTCCGGGGCAAGAATGTCGCCCCGGGTCCGGATGGTATCCACGGCCGCGTCCTGGCCTTGGCCCTAAACACCCTAGGGGACCGACTCCGGCGCTTGTTCAACGCGTGTCTGGAGTCGGGACGGTTTCCCAATCAGTGGAAAGCGGGTAGAGTGGTCCTGCTCCGCAAAGCGGAGCACCCTGCAGGTTCGGTGGTTCCCTCGGCGTTCCGCCCCATAGTGCTGTTGGACGAGATCGGCAAGCTCTTCGAGCGAATCTTGGCGGGCCGACTCGTCCAACACCTGTCCCGGGTAGGTCCCGATCTCAGCCCGAAGCAGTTCGGGTTCCGAGAGGGGCGCTCGACGATCGACGCGATCTCGCGTGTGCGCTCCCTCTCGGAAGAGGCGACGTCCCGGGGTGGGGTGTTGCTGGCGGTCTCGTTGGACATAAAGAACGCCTTCAACACCCTGCCCTTTGCGACTATTAGGGAGGCGCTGAAATACCATCGCGCGCCTCCCTATATTCGGGACGTGATCGGGGCCTACCTCGAGGACAGGTCTGTGCTATGCACGGGGCGGAACGGCGTTGTAGTGCCGAGGGACATGCAACGCGGTGTTCCACAGGGATCGGTTCTGGGCCCGATCCTGTGGAACATCGGGTATGATTGGAACCTGCGGGGCGCCCTTTTAACGGGCACTGACCTCGTGTGTTACGCGGATGACACCTTGGTCACTGCCCGGGGGCGGGACCTACGGGAGGCTACCCGCTTTGCCACGGCATGCGTGGCGCTGGTCGTCGGTCGAATTAGAAGGCTTGGGCTCCAGGTGGCGCTGGAGAAGACCGAGGTCCTGTGTTTTCATGGGCCTCGGCGTGCGCCACCTCCGGATGCCCAGCTGGTCGTCAGTGGCCAGAGGGTGGGGGTCAAGTCCTGTATTAGGTATTTGGGGCTTGACCTGGACAGTCGTTGGAGCTTCCGCGCTCACTTTCGGAACCTGGTCCCTCGCCTTATGGCAGCCGCCGGCGCTCTTAGCTGGCTGCTGCCAAACGTGAGGGCCCGGGAGAAGGTTCCCGCCGCCTATACCTCGGCGTGGTGCGGTCCATGGCCCTGTACGGGGCCCCCATCTGGGTGGGGGCCCTTGGTAGGGAAAATGTGGCCTGTCTCAACAGGCCACACAGGGTCATGGCCATACGGGCCATAAGAGGCTACCGCACCATATCCGGGGAAGCGGCGGGTCTGCTGGCGGGGTCTCCTCCGTGGGACTTGGTAGCGGAGCTCCACGCGTCAGTGTATCACTGGCGCGCGGAGCGCGTTCCATGGGGAGGCACCCGCTGGCCATGAGATTGGAGCGCGGAGGTCCGACTTTCGGCGGATCCTCAGGATCAGGTGGAGAGAAAGGCTGGCCAGTCCATCGGCCGGCCTGAGGACCGTCGAGGCTGTCCGTCCCATCCTCAAAAGATGGATGAATAGGAGATGGCCACTGACGTACCGCATGACACAGATACTGTCCGGGCACGGGTGCTTCGGGCGGTATCTGTGTCATGTGGCAAGGAAGGAGCCGACGACCGGCTGCCACGAGTGCGGAGGTGTGGAGGACACGGCGCAACACACGCTGGACGAATGTCCAGCGTTCGAGTGAGCGCCGTGTCCTCACACGAATAGTGGGGGACGATCTCTCGCTGCCGAATTTAGTTCGGAGGATGATCAGTAGCGAGAGATCGTGGCTGGCGGTGAGCTCCTTCTGCGAGGAAGTTATCTCGCGGAAGGAGGCGGCGGAAAGGGAGCGAGAGTCAGATCGTCCCGCTTCCCTCCGCCGCAGAAGAGCCAGGCCTAGAGGTGGGGGCGTACCCAACTCCGCCCCCTCTATCCCCCACTGGGGCCGGGGTGACTGCCTTGAGGGAGGCAGTCCCCCAATCCAAAGGCCCCGGAGGTGTGCGCGTGTACCCACACGCCTCCACAATGGAGTAGGGCGAAATAGGTCGCCCTAACCACAAAACGAGATGGGGCCTGCCCTACAACATCTACAGGGCGGGCCGTCGCCGTCGGAGCTGGGGTAGAATGCACTTGCGAATCCCCTGGCTCCGGCATAGGCGCTCGTAGGTACACCGTGTGGTTTTTTAGTGGGTACAAGTCCCACACACCACCTCGCCATCCCTCCGGCGGGGTGACGGTCTTTTGAAGATTTTTCCACACGTTAAAAAAAAAAAAAAAAAAGTACATTTTTAGGTTAAGTCAGTTGCGCCATGTGGTGCCCATGCGGTAGGCATGCGTCGTTGTGAAGACTGACGGATAGCCTTGACAGACGTCGCCCGTCGCCTGTCAGTGTGTTTGACAGATACGGTCTCAGACCGACTGTCGCGCACACTTGACACAGCGCTTTGGCGTCTGTCAGCGGTGCATGCGCGGTTGCCAGTGGACAAAATTTTTCAGTGTAGTTTGTGTGACTCTATTAGTGGCAACTTTAAGAACACGGTGTGGACAGTTGTATAATTTTGGAAACTCCCAGATTTTGGGGAAAAATTTGTGTTCCCATAAATTGGGGAAAATTTTGTGAACAATGGAGGAGGAGGACGACGGGTCCCCGTTCCTCCCACGGAAGTCGATCTGCCGCACCCCTCCCCCGCGCTCGCCTAGCAGAGACCCCCCGGGTCTGGCGGAGGCTGATCTGCTGGGCCTAGCGGGCTCGGGAGCGGCTTTGACGGGCAGGGCTGACTCGCCGCCCCGCACGGCGGCGGCGAAGAGGCCGCTCACCTCGCCTGACGATGCGGGCCCGCGCCGAAGCACGCCGGCGGTGGAGCGACGGCGGCCTACAGCGCGGACGCAGCAGCAGCGGCAATCTGACGCCCCCCGGTCGCTGGCCTGCAGGCAGGGGCGCTGGGCCCACCTCAGAAGAAAAGTGTAACGGCCCCGGCGCCTCGCCAGCCTGAGCCGCGACCCCGGCAGGGGTCTACTGTGGAGCCGCCAAGAGGACCAGCAGAGCAGCCGCTGCAGCAGGAGCCCACTGCTGGCGGCCTCAATGTGGCAACGGCGTCGAAGCTGGAGCTGCTTGAGGTCGCCAGGAAAAATATGGCCGCCATCATGGCTGTCATTACAGGGCCGGGCAGCAAACTCAATAAATCGGACACAGCCGCCATCAGCATATTGGGGCAGGAAGTAATCGCAGTTGTGGGTGCACTGGATCTGAGAGTCGCTGAGGCAGAGCTTCAATTAGCACAGGAAAAGCTCAGAAAGATCGAGAGCACCTCGGCGACTCACATGGAAGGACCAACAGTGAAGGCAGCCCAAACGGAAACGTATGCCTCTAAGTTGAGACTGCACCAAAATATGGCGGCTGTACAGAAGAACCCAACAAGGATCGCAGCGCCGGGACCAGTCCTGGCCTTCTACCCCCCAGAGGAAGCAGCAAAAGAGATCAGGACTGCGGAAGACACGGATACTCAAGAAAGTAGTCAGCCCGGCGACACTACAGCTGCAGGTGGCGAACGTCCGCAAAGTCGGAAATGCAGGGGTGGTCGTTCAGACCACCAATAAGGAAGCTGCTGCCCGCTTGAAGGAGGCTGCCCCGCCGACCCTACGGGTCACCGAGCCAAAGGCTAGGCGGCCTCTAGTGGCCTTGAGAGGTTTCTCTGCCGACATCGGCTCGGAAGAGCTAATTGGCAACCTCGCAGCCCAAAACATAGAGGAAGAAGGCTGGACTACAGAAAAGATAAAGAGGCACAGCGAGGTTGCCTTCAAAAAATCGTGGAGGGGCAGCAGCAACACTACTGTGGTGCTTCGGTGCAGTCCGTCACTAAGGGGAGCGCTCATCAGGAGGGACAAACTGTACGTAGGTTGGGACGTCATCACACCTACGGACTATGTGGATGTGACGTGCTGCGCCAAGTGCCAGCAGTACGGCCACCCGGCCAAGTACTGTAGGGCCAAAGAGGAGACTTGCGGACGGTGCGGAAGTACGGGGCACGACCGATCGGGCTGCAAGTCTGAGGAGAGCCGCTGCGCGACATGTCATCGCTTCGGGCGAGGAGACGCCGCGACACACGCCACAATGGCCAAGACCTGTCCTGCGCGCCTGCACGCCGAGCAACGGGCCGTCCATACCACTGAATATGGCTCCTGAACGACCTGCAATTACTTTCGGGCAGATCAATGCGGGCGGCTCGGAGTTGGCCACCAGGGAGTTGCCGGCCATCGCGCGGGGCCTGGGCCTCGGTATTGTTCTTACTCAAGAACAATATTCGAGGGCCTGGATTGACCCGGAGGCACCGCTTCTGGCGGTGCAATCGGGTAACCAACCGAGGGCTGGCATCCTCCTTGGAGCCAACTCCTTGAGCGCCGCATCCCAGTCGGACCTCTGCTCGGAGCACTGCGCAGTGGCGCATATAGCAGCCCTAGATCTTTTTGTTGTGTCTGCGTACTTCCAGTACAACCAGCCCATTGACCGCCACCTGCACCACCTTGAACGCGTGCTGCAGGAACTCCGCGGAAGGAGAGTCCTCATTGGGCTGGATAGCAATGCTCACTCGCCGATGTGGCACTCTGAGCCTCGGCATTACTCGGGGCGCGGACACGAGGCGGAGCACCGGAGAAGGGCTATGGAGGGCTTCATCCTGAGCCACGACCTCGTCATATGGAACTCACCGGGCCACCCAGCAACCTTCTGTGGCCCAAACGGTGAGTCAAACATTGACATTACCATATCGAGGTGGGGGGTGAAGCTCTCCGTGTGGCGGGTCCTTGAAGGAGTGAGCTGCAGTGACCACAGGCTCATTGTGTACCGCATTGACGAGTGTAGCGATCGGCTCGCGTCGTGCGCTGAGCCGGTTAAAAATCCCCCTAGGTATCGGGACCGGAATGTGGATTGGGAACTCTTCCGTAGGCGGGTTCACTTTCGTATGGGTGACCTCTGCACCGCTCTCCCCCCGGCGGAACTGGCCTCTTCTTTCACCAACGTGATTAGTAGGTGTGCCAGAGAATGCCTGGGGGAGAAGCGGGGCTGGGGAAATGCCGGTTACGAATGGTGGACCCCTGAGCTTGATGATCTGCGGCGGATCACAGCCAGAGCTAGGAGACGTTGGCAGGCGTCTAGGCATAGAGGTGGACAAGTGGAGGCTGACACCGGAATGGCCCACCGGGAAGCGCGCCTGCGCTACCGACGTAGAATGGAGGAGGTGCAGAGGTCACATTTTAGGCACCTGGCAGGCTCTGGCAACCAGGACCCCTGGGGCCAGGCCTACAGGGTTGCGAGCGGGAGGATTAGACCTCCCAGTAATATAATAAATGGCACAGTGTTTGCCGAGGGCCATGCGAGGGACGTGGGCGAATCCATGCGGGCCCTTGTTGGGGCTCTGTGTCCTGATGACGATCAGTCTAGGGACACGGAGCACCACCGTCAGGTGCGCGTACTGGCTGCGCTCACGCCCTCGGGCGACTCTGCGCCCCCTCTATCTAGACAGGATCTGGGAAGCATCATTAAGTTGCTACCCAATACCGTCCCGGGGCTCGACGGGCTTTCTTCCCGAATCATCAGACAGGCGTGGAAGGCGGCGGAAGCCGAATTCCACTTCGTCTATGCGCGGTGCGTAGAAGCCGGTATTTTCCCCGGCATATGGAAGGAAGGTCGGCTGCTTGTCCTGCCTAAGGGTAACGACAAGCCGCTGACCGACCCGAAGGCGTATCGTCCGATCACGCTCCTCTCGGTCTTTGGAAAGATTTTAGAACGCGTAATGTTAAAAAGCGCTCCGATGATCAGTTCTCGGATCTCCGACTGTCAGCACGGATTCTCTCCCGGTAGGTCCACCACCTCCGCGCTTAGGGCTATCTTAGACTCGCGGCATGAACCATGGAAGTATGTACAGGCCATCTTCCTCGACATCTCGGGTGCCTTCGACAACGCCTGGTGGCCGATGATTCTGGTAAAGGCGAAACAGGGTGGTTGCCCGCCCAACATCTTCAGGATGCTGGCGGGCTACTTCGCTGGTCGCCGCGTGTGCCTCATCACCGGTGACCGGGTGCTGTGGAAGGAATGCACCATGGGATGTCCACAAGGTTCGGTATTGGGTCCCACGCTATGGAACCTACTGATGGATGACCTGCTTCGTCTCCCGTTACCTGAGGGAGTAAGGATGGTTGCGTACGCGGACGATGTTACGGTCCTGATCGGAGCCGACTCTCGAGCGAGCATCGAGAGCAAGGCGAAAGCCACGCTCTCGCTCGTCCTCGACTGGGGAGCCCGTAATCGGCTGGAGTTCTCCCCAGGCAAGTCCATGACGATGACCGTAAAGGGAAAGCTCCAGCGGCCCCCAGTCATCAGGATGGGTGCCGGCTCGGTCCGGACCGTCACGGCGGCAACCATTCTTGGAGTGACGCTAGACGACAGGATGTCCTTCGTGCAGCATGCGACAACGATTGGAGAGCGAGCGGCCAAATGTTTCGGGAAGATGTCGAGAGTATCGGCGTCTTCCTGGGGCATTCGTTATCCGGCCCTCCGCACTCTCTACAAGGGCACTTACGTAGCCACGTTGACGTATGCTGCACCCGTATGACATGAGAGAATCAGTCTCCATGTCGTACGTAGTATAGTCCTGAGGCTGCAGCGACCGTCTCTCATCCTCTGTGGGGGTTTAAGCCCACGGTTCCGTGATAATGCTATTGATTGATTGATGAGGGGTTTTTGATAAATAAAACCGCCTTGGTTGAATGCTACTCGAACACTGATTTTTATTACTAAAATAAATATAATGAGGTGAAATGTATGGAAGTGATATTGCATGTGTAGGCAATTGTGTATTGCACCGTAAGCAGGCATGTGCGGTTGCCCGTACATCCTGCCGCCACACGAAATGAGAGCATGCATGTGAGATAAAAGTATGCTTGCTGATAGGCCAGATGATATGATATGTGCATCCTCTTGTTGCCTAGATCGATCCAATTGTACTTGTGATGTCATATTATTTAAATACTCTCTAATGAATGAAAATTGTTGATTCATATATTGTTCGTTACGACGTAATATATTGTATTCAGCCTCCAAGGTTGAAGTTTGATTTTTATATAATTTTAAGAGATGCTCTTCATTTTGTGATATTTTTTTGATATCTTGGTGGTATTGCTCAGCGAATCGCTCGTCCAGTACTCCAAATAAGCTGTTAGCAACATATCCAACTCCATTTATTAGTCCTCTCTTGACTCTATTTGGAGAGTTTTGAAGCAATGTATTGTAATGGCGAATTTCATTTAGTTCGTGATCTAATTGAGGGGCAATATTACGTATATACGATTGTGTAGTTGATGCGTTGTTTAGGTTTCTAATATATTTCAGGTAATGTTCTATTTCAGACACGCCTTGCCAATATGGTGTCATGTTATAATATACGACGAGATTCCATTCATCTCTGATTATTTGGAGATCTGATATTTTATCAAAATATAGACCTTGATCATTGTTTAGTTGAGTGATATTGTACGGCTGGACCTCAAGTTGCATTGTTGGGGTAAACAACATGAACATCATGAGGAGCGCTGTATAGACATAAGTTAAAAATGATTTATGCTTGCGTGTACATTTTGATTTCGTGATATTCTCCCTTTCTGCTTGATTTTTGCTCAATGAAGAAGGTTCATCGGTTACAGGTAAAAGTACTAATTTTGAAATTGGTCGTTTCACCATATTGCTATGTGTTTTTAAAGTTACAACCCTTACATGACCGTCTTTTCCAGGGTGCAACTCTTGTATGCGACCTAATGCCCACCTTCCAGGAGGTAAACTTTCCTCTTTTATTAGGACAACGTCATTGATAGCAAGGTTTCTGCTGACTGCTCTCCATTTAGATCTTGTTTGTAATTGCTGTAGATATTCATCGGACCATCTTTTCCAGAAATGTTTATTCATTGACTGTACCAACTGCCATCGCGTTGTACTCTGCATAATATGTGGTTCCGATTGTGGTCGTGATAATAATGCTCCTCCCACCAGGAAGTGACCTGGTGTTAAATATTCATCATCTGCATTTTCTGATAATACGCAAAGTGGCCTCGAGTTCAAACATGCTTCGATCTGACATAGTAAAGTGGTGAACTCTTCATAGGTCAGCTTCTGTTCACCTATAACACGTTTGAGGTGATATTTCAGGCTACCCACTGCTCTTTCCCATAGGCCCCCTGCACTGGGCCATGCTGGAGCATTGAAATGCCACTGAACTTCCATTTCAGTAACTTTATTGATAAATTCGTGATTGATATAAGATAAGATTTCCTTATATTCTCTTTTTAAACAGCGGTCGGCACCTACAAAGTCGGTCCCATTGTCACTATACATATGCTGTGGGGTTCCACGTCTACTGCAAAACCGACGAAAAGCTGCTAGAAATGCTGGTGTACTGAGATCTGATACGAGCTCCAAATGTATAGCCTTTGTTGAAAGGCAGACAAAAACTGATATATAACCTTTACTAGTCCTTATACCCCTTCCCTTGTTGACCTTCAGTTCTACAAATCCAGTGTAATCTACTCCTGTATGTGTAAAGGGTCTAGAGGGTGTAACTCTAGGCTGAGGTAAGTCTGCCATAATTTGATTCTGTTCATGATGATTATAGCGCCTGCATTTAACACATTTTCTCAGCTGTCGCTTCACTGTTCGTATACCTGATATAATCCAATATTTATTTCTGATATATGATAGGGTAAGTTTTGGACCTCCATGCAAAGTTGCTAGGTGTGCTTGGTGAATAATCAACTCTGTAAGACGACTATTACTACCTAAAATAATTGGGTGCTTTGCTGTGTAACTGAGTATTGAATTATTCAGTCTCCCTCCTACTCTCAAAATTCCATCGGTATCCATAAAGGGGTTTAAATTTCCTAAACTACTTTTAGTTGAAACTAATTGCTTTTTATTTAAATTACTAATATCTTCTAAAAATTGATACGCTTGATATGACTTAATTATTAAATTCATTGACCGCTTCATTTCTTCGAAAGACAATGTGTCTACACGTGTCGTATTCTGCTGACACCGCGCGCGCTCAGTAAAACGCAATACCCATGCTAATATACGAGTAATTTGTGTTAAAGAGCTATAATCATTTAATAAATTCATTATAAATGATTGCTCATTTTGATATAAGGCTACATTCACACAAGCCTTTTTTATTTCAATATTTGGTGATTGATATTTTTCTTTTACCATACTGTTAGGGTTAAATCTTAATAACCACCTTGGACCTTCCCACCACAGACGACAATTTTCCAGATGAGATGATGTCATTCCCCTGGTTGCACAATCCGCAGGATTTTCATCTGTTTTAACGTGATGCCATTGTGATGGAGGTATAATATCAGTAGCTTGCTGAACTCTATTTGCAACAAACTCCTTCCATCTTGATTTGTCACCCTGTAGCCAACCCAAAACAATCATAGAGTCAGTCCAAGCATAAATTTGAACATTTTTATACGTTAATGATTTGACTACTTTATGTATAAGTTGCGATAATAAAACTGTACCACACAATTCTAGTCTCGATAATGATACTTTTTTGTTCAGTGGTGATAATTTTGTTTTTGCCGCTACTAGCGTTGATGTGAACGTGCCCTTACAGTCTGTGCTGACAATATACACAGCACAAGCGTATGCTTTTTCTGATGCATCGCTAAATCCGTGTAATTGTATATTGTTATTATTTTGACCCAGATACCTTTTAATAGTGAATTTATTTATCGTTTTAAAGTCGTTTTCTAATTGATTCCAATCTTGTATGATATCATATGGTAACTGAGTATCCCATGACAACCCTGTGGCCCACACTCTCTGAAAGATTAATTTTGCTCTAATATATACTGGTGATAGCCAGCCTAGGGGTCAAATAATTTTGCTATTGATGATAATAAATGTCTTTTTGTGTATGATTTGCTATTTGATTCATATGATATGTTTTGATATAAGAATGAGTCACCTGATGGACTCCACTGTAATCCAAGTGTTTTTCTACTCTTTTTACATTTGAATTCGTATGGTGAGTCGAGCATTTCTGGCGACAAATCTTCTACGAGTCTTGCGTCGTTACTGGACCACTTGCGAATGTTCATGCCTGCGCCCCTCAGTATTGATATGATCTGTCTTTGTAGTTCTTTTGTTTGTTCAAGAGAGTCTGCACCGCCCAATAAATCGTCCATATAAAATGATTGTTCTAATGCTGATGCTGCTAAGGGATATATATCGCCGTCATCTTGTGCTAACTGCCTGAGTGTTCTCATGGCTAAATATGGCGCGGCCTTGGTGCCGTAAGTGACTGTCGTTAAATGATATGTTTGTAGTGGTTCAATCTCTGAACTCCTCCATATAATTGATTGTAGTATCTGATCTGATTTTCGAACCATGATTTGGCGAAACATTTTCTCAATGTCAGCCGTGATAACATATTTATATTGCCTCCATTTTATGATCAGCCCTTGAATGTCATGTTGTAAATTAGGACCACACTCCATTAAGTCGTTTAAGCTATAACCAGATGATGTTTTAGAAGAGGCATTAAACACAACTCGAAGTTTTGTGGTAGTGGAATCTAATTTAGTTACACCATGATGCGGCATGTAGAATAAGGGTTGTTCAGTGCTATTGGTTTTACGCATATGGCCTAGATCTTTATACTCGTCCATGAATCCTTTATATCCGACGAAAAATGATGTATTCTTTGTTAATTTATGCTCTAATTGCTTAAACTGTGCTATAGCTCGTTCCTTTGATTTACCAATATGTTGCTCAAATCCTGGTTTCATTGGTAGCGCAACTTCATATTTCCCATCTTCTAAACGTTTTGTTGTGTCCATGTAGATGTTTTCACAACGTTGCTCTCCCTCTGATAGTGGTGATAAACTGCTTGTGATATCTTCTATTTCCCAGTACTGAGATATCTCACTTAGGTCGTTGATCACAACGTGACAATTAAATGTTTTTATTCCCACGCGACCTGAGACTATCCAGCCCAGTTCTGTTCGCTGTGCTATAGGTTCATCCCTATGTCCTTTTATCAAACCGTCTAAAATTATCTCCGAATATATATTGGTATTTAATAAAATGTCTATGTTGCTTGAAGTGTTATAATCAGGGTCTGCTAAAGGTAAATTTTTAAGTGATGAAAATTACTTATATCGAATGATGTAGTAGGCAGATTGCGAACTATTTTTCTCGGCATAATTAGTGCTTCGGCAACAAACTCATAGTCGTTACGTAACGATTTGCAGTCCAGTAGAACTTTTCCCCTGCTTTGATTTGGTGATTCTCCTATACCAGCAACGGAAGCGTTCAAATGTTCACGAGGCAATCCTAACAGTTGTACGGCACTTTCCGTTATCATAGTAATCTGCGAACCTTGGTCTAATAAGGCCCGTAGAGTTACATACGACCCATCGCTTGATAATACCTGCATTTGTATAGTTGTTAATAACATTTCATCATTATTTGCTACATAATTAGCGCTATATCGTTTGTCCGCTGATTTTGCAAAATTGTTATTATTCATTTGTGGTGACCTCTTTATTGGAAACGCGTCGTGGAGCATCGTATTATGCTCGCCGTTGCATTCCTTACATCGCTTCGTTGAAAAACAACTAGTGTCATGTTTGTATAGACAATTTGGACATATATTAAGTTTAGTCACTGTCGCCAATTTTGATTTTGGTGACAGGTCAATGAACTGATTACATTTAAATAAATCATGGTCTTGATTGCATTGTGGACATTTATATGTCTTCGTAGTTACTGCTTGAAAGAATGGTTTTTGATATGGTTTATCTATTTTATTACGGCCTGTATTATTATGAGAATAATTATTTATGCTAGGTCTCCCAGTGCTCATAAATCTAAATGAATTTGATGATGATGGTTTGCTTATATGGTGCTGTGACACCTTTTCAGTTGTCACTACCCTTTCCTTCCTACTTATGGGTTCGAGAGCTGTAAATTTACTCTCTAGGAATCCCATAAATTCGTCTAAAGCTGGCAGACTCCTGGGATCCTTACGAGCTTCCATATAGGCAGCATACGTTAAATGATCTAATTTTTTTGATAATATATGGCTAATAATGGGTCCCAGGTTGTTGTATCAATGCCAAGATTGTGAATAGCATGGATACATTCCATGCTAACGTCGTGCAGATTTTTAATATCGAATGATGTTTGTTTGCTTATATTGGCTTGATTTAATAATATCTCAATATGCTTTGTGAATAGAATTTGTGGGTTATTATAGCGGTGCGTTAAGATTTCCCACGCGGTGTCATAATTATCTGAGGAGATGGTGAGATGGTGAATGAGACGTTCAGCTTCTCCTTTTATTTTACCCTTGAGGTGCTGCATTTTTTGTGATTTTGACAATGTGTTATTATTATGAATGGCCTCATAAAATAGATCATGAAAAGTAGGCCAATGGGTGTATTGACCTGTGAAGGTTGGTATCTCCAGCTGTGGTGTTGAATAGTTTAAGTGAGCTGCTGAACTTAGTTTTTTATTTAATTTCCGCTTTATAGTTCTGTATGATGTTTCATAGCTCGCGAACTCTGTATCATAGTCTACATCTTCTCCTTGCAAAATGTTGTCTATTTGAAGATGTAAATTTTCGATAGTACTCCACCGTGATTGTATACTACGAAGCTCATCCTCCAACTCCCATTTTTCATCTATGCTATCCACATTTACGCTCAATAAAAGACGATTAAAAGCCCTAAAATTTGTTCTTTGTAAAGTTAGTAATTCGTCTGCCTTTTGGTTACGCTGAGTGCCCTTATCTTCTTTATTAAAAGAAATTAATTTTGATATTATGTCTTGGAAAACATCTTTCGTTTTTTGATAAATGTTATCCCGAAAATACTGCGCAGATTTATCCTCGTATGAAGATAACTCTACGTGATTCTGTTCGAACTCTCCCCACAAGTTATTTAAGGTTTCTATCCTATTTTTTAGATAATCCGATGTTTTTCTAGAGGATGAGTCCTTATTAAAATTTATTCTTATTTTATTTATTGACTCAAATATGTCAGCCTGACGCTTGATTAGCTCCATCTTATATTTTAATAGCTAATAATTAAAGGAACAGTCTTACTTGATCTGCTTCTCACTCTGCTGTTGATGATGATGTTCTGCTATGCTGCTGATGATGCTCTGCTCTGATGCTGATGATGCTCTGCTCTGATGCTGATGATGCGATGTCTGTGAACCGTGCTCTCGGCCCACGTGACACCACTTACAGGATTCCGCGATTGTCACTTTTTAAAGTTCTTCAACGCGAGATCCCGCCTTCGACCGAACAGGAGTAAGGTCAAAGACTCGAAGGACCAAAGAATGTGGGGGTTTAAGCCCACGGTTCCGTGATAATGCTATTGATTGATTGATGAGGGGTTTTTGATAAATAAAACCGCCTTGGTTGAATGCTACTCGAACACTGATTTTTATTACTAAAATAAATATAATGAGGTGAAATGTATGGAAGTGATATTGCATGTGTAGGCAATTGTGTATTGCACCGTAAGCAGGCATGTGCGGTTGCCCGTACATCCTCCTTACGAAAGCGTACAGGAGCGTGAGTACGGCGGCGCTACCAGTACTGGGGGGGGTCTTGCCTGCGGACCTGGAGGTAATCCGTGCTGCCAGAATGGATGAGGAGCGCGAGTCCGCGCCAAAGCCGGAGTTGAGCAGACGGAAACGCGGGGTCTGGGACGCTATAGTCGGGGAATGGCAGGAGCGTTGGCACTCCTCCGCGGATGGAAGAGAGCTCTACCGATACTTTCCGGATGTGGCTATTAGGTTGGCGTCTCCGTGGGTTGAACCCGATTACGAGACGTCACAGATCCTGACTGGACACGGCTGCTTCGGTAAGCGACTGCACGCCATGAGACTCTACGAGTCGAGCGGCTGCAGTTGCGGGGAATCGGAGGAGGACCTCCACCACGTTGTGTGGGAGTGCTCCCTATATTCCGATCTCAGGGATACGTGGCGGTGAAGGCGAAGGAGAGGGTCCGGTGTACTACCCGGACTTGGTGTCTACTGCGGAGAATTTTAGGAGGCTGCGGGAGTTCGCGCATCAGTGGCACCGGAGGCGGAGCGAGTACGAGAGGACTGCTGGTGGTACGCGTTCAAGAAGGAAGGACACCGCTGAAGACGGAGAGCTGCCCGGCACCGAAGCCGTCCAAGTTTCGTCCGCTGCCCCAGAAGGGGGAGAGTGCGAAAGAGGGGACAGGAGTAGAAATAATTTGTAGGGGTCAAGAGAATGCGTGCTTTTCAGCGCGCATTCCCCGCAGATTCGGCCAGTATAACCAAGAGGTTGGAATGGCCATGGGTTGGTGGAGGGTTACCCAGGGAGAACTCCAGCCGGTTTCGGGCACCCCAGTCTATCGCCAGAGAGAGAGCGGCCTTGGCCTTACTCTCGATACTGGCTCTCGAGTCCGCCCCGATGAGGACCGTAACATCGTCCGCGTACGCAACCATACTCACACCCTCCGGCAGTGGTAGCCGAAGCAAGTCGTCCATTAGAAGGTTCCAAAGCGTGGGACCCAACACCGAACCCTGATGATATCCCATCGTGGACTCCTTCCACAACGCGCGGCCACCGACGAGGAGGCATACGCGTCTGCCGGTGAAGTACTCCCTCAGCATCTTGAATATGTTGGGGGGCATCCACCTCGCTTTGACCATGATCATCGGCCACCAGGCGTTGTCGAAGGCGCCCGAGATGTCAAGGAAGATCGCCTGTACATACTTCCAGCGTTCGAGTCGCGAATCTAAAATTTTCCTAAGCGCAGTGACTGTTGATCTACCCGGAGTGAACCCGTGCTGGCAATCGGAGATCTGATTGCTGATCGCAGGAGCGCATTTCAGAAGGACGCGTTCCAAAAGTTTCCCAAGTACCGGTAGGAGCGTTATCGGACGATAAGCTTTCGGGTCGGTCAGCGGCTTGCCATTGCCTTTCGGCAGGACAAGCAGCCGACCTTCCTTCCAGGCGTCCGGAAACACGCCCGTCTCTATGCACCGCGAGTACAGGTAGTGAAACTCGGCCGGAGCCGTGATCCATACCTGTTTAATTATATGCGATGAGAGCCCATCCATACCCGGTGCAGTGTTCGGTAGCACCTTGACGATGTTTTCCAGATCCTCTCTGGAGAGAGAAGGTGCAGCGTCGCCCGAGGGTGTGAACGAAGCCACATCGCGCACCTGCCGGTGGTAGTCCGTGTCCCCGGACATGTCGTCATCGGGGCACAGGGCGTTCACCAGTGCGCGCATGGATCCGTCCACATCCCTCGCATGGCCTTCAGCAAACTTAGTGCCGTTAATTAAATTATGCCGCTTGCTACCCTGTAGGCCTGACCCCAGGGGTCCTGGTTGCCAGCCCCAGCCAGTCGCATAAAATGATCCCGCTGCACCTCCTCCATTCGTTTTCGATAGCGCAATCGTGCGCTATTATAGGCCGCTTTAGTGTACGATTCTAGACTACCCCCTCTGACTTTGGTCTTCTGCCAGGCCCTCCTTGCTCTCGATGCAAGTCTACGAAGACGGTCCAGTTCCGGACTCCACCATTCGTAGCCCACTCCTCCTATCTCCTTCTTCTCCCCGAGACATTCCCTGGCGCATCGCGTGATGATGCTGGTGAAGTCCTTGGCGAGTTCAGCCGGCTGTTGGTAAGTGTCGAGGTCCCCCATTCTGTAGTGGATCTTCCGCCTGAAGAGTTCCCAGTCCACACGCCGGTCACGGTATCTCGGTGGATTTTTAATTGGCTCAGCGCACGACGCCGGTCGGCTGGCCGCACCGCCCACTGTGAAGGATATCATCCTGTGATCACTGACACTAACACTATCATTAACTAACCACCCATCTAATCCTACCCCCCGCTAGGTCAAAGTGATATCTATGTTGGATTCGCCGTTTGGGCCACTGAAGGTCGCCGGTTGGCCTTCCCTATTATGTAGAACGAGATCCCTACTGAGGATGAAACCTTCCATTGCACGCCGTCTGTGTTCCGAGTCGTGCCCGCGCCCCGTGTAGTGCCGAGCCTCGGAGAACCACAGAGGTGAGTGTGCGTTACAGTCCAGAGCGATGAGGATCCTTCTTCCGCGAAGAACGTCGAGTACTCGTTCCAAGTGGTGCAGGTGGCGGTCAATGTCGTCACCATATTGGAAGTAGCCGGACACGATATATAAGTCGGTCTCAGCTACATGTCCTATTACACAATGTTCACTACATAAGTCCCTAACAATCGCGACTTCCAAAGACCTAAATACAAGAATACCCGCCTTGGGGTTGTCACCGACTTGTATGGCCGCAAGAGGACGGTCCGCGTCGGCCCAGGCTCTCGCATATTGCTCCTGGACGAGAATAATATCGAGGCCTAGGTCTTCCGCTATCCGTTGTAGCTCCCGAGTCGCCAGCTCCGACCCCCCCAGGTTTATTTGACCGATCCCTATACCTACTGCGCGATTACGAGCCATATTTTGTAGTTTCTACAGCCCGCTGTTCGGCGTGGATTCTAGCCGGGCATATCCTATCCATCGTACCGTGCGACGCGGCGTCTTTACGGCCGAATCTATGACACGTTGCACACCGTCTGCTGGCGGATGCGCATTTGTCCCGCGCGTGTCCGGCTTCTCCGCACCTTCCGCATGTGACGACTGAGGCCCGACAGTATTTTGCCGGATGGCCATACTGGTGGCACTTCTGACAGCAGGTGACGTCGATATAGTCACCACCCGATGTATAGCCTCTCCGGCGCAACCAACACGTCTCTAAGGCCGGCACTGCAACGCACGACCGCCGTGGTGTTTTGGCTATCCCTCCATCCCTTCTTAAAGGCCAGCTCGGCGTTAGCCTTTACCTTCTTGGTGTCCCATTCAGTGCCGCTCAAGTTTTGTTCCACTAGTTATCGACGACCACAGTTATCGACACCACGACGATATCGTCCCATTGGACATCCGAGGTAAAACCTCTCAGTGCCACCAGTGGCCGCCTCGATTTTGGTTCGGTAACCCGAAGGGCAGCTGGGGCCGCTTTCCTGAGGCGCTCCGCCGCCTCCTTATTGGTGGTCTGCACCGCAACGCCGGCGTTACCGACCTTCCTCACCCTCTTCACCTGCACATTCAGGTCCTTGGGCCGAACCGCTTTCTTCAGTACCCTCTTGGTATCCTCGGCTATCTTCAGCTCCGGGGCCGCCTTTTCCGTGGGGTAAAACACGAGGACGGGCCCCGAGGCAATCTGGTGCTGCTGCACCGATTGCGCGGGAGTACCCCTGCTCTTTTGGTTGAGCCGCAACGTGTTGGCGTAGGTCAGTGGTCCCGTAGTTGGTGCCGGCGCAGAAGAGGACGCTGCCCCGACTCCCGAGCCAGAAGCCGCCGCTCCCGCGGCAGCCTTGGCGAGGGCAGTCCGGAGCTCCTCGCAGCGGAGCTCGGCCCGACTCGCGTCGAGCTCTGCTTCCGCCACTCGGACGTCCATAGCCCCGACGATGGTGACTATCTCCAGCCCCAGCGCGCTGATGGTCGCCGTATCACCCTTGTTGAGCTTGCTGCCCGGACCGGTAATCATCCCCATAATGAGTGCCATGTTCCTCCGCGTCCTCTCCAGCAGCTCGAGTTTGGTGGCCGTCCCAAGGTTCACCTCCAATTCTGTCGCTCCTGACCGCGGCTGCTGCTGCTGTGGCAGTGGCAGCTGCGGAGGTTGCGACGTCTCTAGGCTCGTATCTGCACCGGCGGCGGACGGGGTGCTCAGAAGCAGTCCCGCCACTGGAGGGGCGGAGCCGGCGGTTTGCCGAATGCTCGGCTTCCTTCTCTCCGCAGCCGCCACCTTGCTGCGCTGGGCGGCGATCGTCTCCGGCGACGTCAGCGGCCTCTTGCCGGCCGTCTTGCCGCCAGACAACGTACCCGACGCAGACGGTTTGGCGGCTCCTGCTTCTCCCCCGTCGCTCCGATGCTGCCCAGGTGGCGGGGTCCTACAGATGGACCGTCGCGTCACGAATGGGCATTCGATGTCTGGTTCCTCCATTTTCTAGTTCCTGCCTGCTATGCTATTTATAAAGGAAACAAATAACACAAACAAGAACAGCGAACTAAATACAATTTACAATATGGAGGACGGAACAATTATTCTGGGGGGAACCTAATCTAGCTAATTTGGCACTAATTATTGAAGGAGGCAACACCGGAATCAGCAGGGATGCCAACCCACAACAACGTACCAACCTATGCTACTAAACGCCAAAGTCAATCTGACACTCTGACAGTGACAGACTTTGACGTTTGTATGTTGGCACAGCGGCAGGCAATATGGCGGCTGTCAGTGCGACAGCCGTCAATCACCGACCGCGTGCGGACCACGTTCCTAACCTAAAAATGAGAGCACGTGCTAACCTATCAGTATTTACCGTCGCAATTTGTAATTTTGGGCACTATTTTGGGACCTACTCTAGCTAAAAATTGTATGGGGACTTAATCAAACGTAGGGACGAGTTATTTAGAAGGTCAAAGTCTAATATTAAAAACATTAATTATAGATTGGAATATACTCGTTGTAGAAATTTAACTAATAAACTTATAAATAGGGCTAAGAACATGTATCGGAAAAGGGAATTAGAAAATTGTGAAGGTGATTTAAGAAAAACATGGGCAACCATTAACAGTTGGCTGGGTAACAAGAAATCTAATTTAGATTCGATGATAATGAAATATATATGTAAGGGGGTTACTGTTGAAAATATTTGTACAAATTTTGGAAAAACATTTACTAAAGAAATAGATAATATTAAACATAAATGTAATCAAAAGTTTTTATTACGTGAAAGCTATGTACAACATGCAAATGTGAGCTTTTACTTTCAGAAAGTTACATCAGTCGATATTGAAAAAATTATAAGTAAATTGAATTCTAGAAAGTCTCCAGGAGCAGATGGAATTAGAGTAATAGATTTAAAGTATATTAAAAAATTAATTAGTCCAGTTCTGGCCAAATTTATAAATGTAAGTTTACAGACAGGCATGTACCCAGATTTACTGAAAAAATCCATTATACGTCCATTATTTAAGCAAGGAAGTCATGCAGAATATAGTAATTATAGACCTATTGCAATTTTGTCGACTATAAATAAAATAGTAGAAAAAATATTTGTGATAAGGATTAGTGATTTTTTAGAAGGTAATAATATATTAACAGATACACAGCATGGGTTTAGAAAATCATATAGTACAGCTTCAGCTATTGGCATATTTAGTGATCAAATAAATAGTCACCTAGATAATAGGAAATATGTAGGAGTCCTCTTTATAGATTTCAAAAAGGCATTTGATACCCTGGACCACGGACAGCTACTGGAGGCAATGAGAGAATGTGGAATCCGTGGTCCAGTAAACGAATGGTTCCGAAATTATTTAGATAACAGAAAACTGTTCACTGTAATTAATGCTACAGCCGGTCAGGAATTTTATATGAAAAGTGGTGTGCCTACTGGTTCGGTATACGGGCCTGTTGGTTATACCATGCACGTAAATAGTATGATTAACGTAATAAATTATTGTACGACATATATGTACGCAGACGATACGTGTTTGATATATGCAGATAGAGATATCGAAAGTATTGAAAAATGTATACAGTCCGACCTGGAAAACATTTTGATGTGGTCCCATGACAATGGTATATTATTGAATGTATCTAAAACTAAATGTATGCTTGTACATTCTCCATATATGAAAGATATTAACAAGTCAATTAGAATAGTCGGCCACTCGTATCAATGTCTTCACAATAGTAAAATACAATGTAATTGTGAACATATCGAGATGGTGAATGAATATAAATATTTAGGGATCACAATAGACTGTAGTTTTAGCTGGAAAATACATATAAACAATATATGTAATAAATTAAGATATGTTTTGTGTAAGTTCATCCAGCTTAAATATGTAGTTAGTAGGTCGATATTGTTTTCCTTTTATTGGGCATTGGCAGACGCGGTATTAAGTTATGGTCTGGCGGCGTATGGTTGTACCTTTCGTACCTATCTTGATAAATTGTATAACATACAAATACGTTTTTTGAAACACTTAGTAGATACGGAATTTAAAAAGAAATGTAAAGGAAACTACAATTTGTTATTCACGAAATGTAATATTCTCCCTATACATGAAAAAGTTACTTTACTATTGGCATTAGAACAATATCAATGCAATAAGTATAAGGTTAAAAAAACAACTGAGTATAGTATGAGACATACAACTATAAATAAGTATATTGAACCGGTGGTATGCAACTATTATGGTGAGAGAACAAGAAGGTACATTACTCCACGAATATTTAATAAAATTTATAACGAAAACGATTGTTCAAGTAAAGAAATATTTAAATTTAAATTGAAAAGATGGTTACTCGAAAAAGTGCATTAGTATAAGTTCTATATTATAGTTAAATTGTAAATTAGATATAAGTAAAAATGAGTGTCTTTATTCGCCAACAAACTGCAAAGCAGTTTGGCGATAATTGTAAAAACAAATTGTATATATGTAATACTTATAAATAAATAAAAAAAAAAAAAAATAACAATGTCCAAGTCAATAACAATTCACAGTTTTCAATTTCCACCTCACTCGCGAACCCGAGGAAAACGCGGTAATTAATTATTAAAGCGCGCACCTGTTCGTGTAGTGGAGGCACAAGAAAAACAAAAAGAAAATAACGAGATTTTGGGGAAAAACTATTTTTCCCGAAAACAATAGACAATTTTGAGCGGAGCGGACACGTCCGTGCGCATTGACAGCCGACACCGAAGTAAGTCTCCCCCGGGTAACCCTCCACCAACCCATGGCCATTCCAACCTCTCGGTTATACTGGCCGAATCTGCGGGGAATGCGCGCTGAAAAGCACGCATTCTCTTGACCCCTACAAATTATTTCTTCTCCTGTCCCTTCTTTCGCACTCTCCCCCTTCTGGGGCAGCGGACGAAACAAAAACGGCTTCGGTGCCGGGCAGCTCTCCGTCTTCAGCGGTGTCCTTCCTTCTTGAACGCGTACCACCAGCAGTCCTCTCGTACTCGCTCCGCCTCCGGTGCCACTGATGCGCGAACTCCCGCAGCCTCCTAAAATTCTCCGCAGTAGACACCAAGTCCGGGTAGTACACCGGACCCTCTCCTTCGCCCTCACCGCGACGTATCCCTTCCAGCAGCTTCCCCCTGAGATCGGAATATAAGGAGCACTCCCACACAACGTGGTGGAGGTCCTCTTCCGATTCCCCGCAACCGCAGCCGCTCGACTCGTAGAGTCTCATGGCGTGCAGTCGCTTACCGAAGCAGCCGTGTCCAGTCAGGATCTGTGACGTCTCGTAATCGGGTTCAACCCACGGAGACGCCAACCTAATAGCCACATCCGGAAAGTATCGATAGAGCTCTCTTCCATCCGCGGAGGAGTGCCATCGCTCCTGCCATTCCCCGACTATATCGTCCCATACCCCGCGCTTCCGTCTGCTCAACTCCGGCTTTGGCGCGGACTCGCGCTCCTCATCCATTCTGGCAGCACGGATTACCTCCAGGTCCGCAGGCAAGACCCCCCCAGTACTGGTAGCGCCGCCGTACTCACGCTCCTGTACGCTTTCGTAAGGAGGATGAGAGACGGTCGCTGCAGCCTCATGACTATACTACGTACGACATGTAGACTGATTCTATCATGCCATACGGGTGCAGCATACGTCAACGTGGCTACGTAGTGCCCTTGTAGAGAGTGCGGAGGGCCGGATAACGAATGCCCCAGGAAGACGCCGATACTCTCGACATCTTCCCGAAACATTTGGCCGCTCGCTCTCCAATCGTTGTCGCATGCTGCACGAAGGACATCCTGTCGTCTAGCGTCACTCCAAGAATGGTCGCCGCCGTGACGGTCCGGACCGAGTCGTCACCCATCCTGATGACTGGGGGCCGCTGGAGCTTTCCCTTTACGGTCATCGTCATGGACTTGCCTGGGGAGAACTCCAGCCGATTACGGGCACCCCAATCGAGGACGAGCGAGAGCGTGGCTTTCGCCTTGCTCTCGATGCTCGCTCGAGAGTCGGCTCCGATCAGGACCGTAACATCGTCCGCGTACGCAACCATCCTTACTCCCTCAGGTAACGGGAGACGAAGCAGGTCATCCATCAGTAGGTTCCATAGCGTGGGACCCAATACCGAACCTTGTGGACATCCCATGGTGCATTCCTTCCACAGCACCTGGTCACCGGTGATGAGGCACACGCGGCGGCCAGCGAAGTAGCCCGCCAGCATCCTGTAGATGTTGGGCGGGCAACCACCCTGTTTCGCCTTTACCAGAATCATCGGCCACCAAGCGTTGTCGAAGGCACCCGAGATGTCGAGGAAGATGGCCTGTACATACTTCCATGCTTCATGCCGCGAGTCTAAGATAACCCTAAGCGCGGAGGTGGTGGACCTACCGGGAGAGAATCCGTGCTGACAGTCGGAGATCCGAGAACTGATCATCGGAGCGCTTATTAGCATTACGCGTTCTAAAATCTTTCCAAAGACCGAGAGGAGCGTGATCGGACGATACGCCTTCGGGTCGGTCAGCGGCTTGTCGTTACCCTTAGGCAGGACAAGCAGCCGACCTTCCTTCCATATGCCGGGGAAAATACCGGCTTCTACGCACCGCGCATAGACGAAGTGGAATTCGGCTTCCGCCGCCTTCCACGCCTGTCTGATGATTCGGGAAGAGAGCCCGTTGAGCCCCGGGGCGGTATTGGGTAGCAACTTAATGATGCTTCCCAGATCCTGTCTAGATAGAGGGGGCGCAGAGTCGCCCGAGGGCGTGAGCACAGCCAGAACGCGCACCTGAAGGTGGTGCTCCGTGTCCCTAGACTGATCGTCATCAGGGCACAGAGCCCCAACAAGGGCCCGCATGGATTCGCCCACGTCCCTCGCATGGCCTTCAGCAAACACAGTGCCGTTTATTATGTTACTGGGAGGTCTAATCCTCCCGCTCGCAACCCTGTAGGCCTGGCCCCAGGGGTCCTGGTTGCCAGAGCCTGCCAGGTGCCTAAAATAAGACCTCTGCACCTCCTCCATTCTACGTCGGTAGCGCTGGCGCGCTTCCCGGTGGGCCATTCCGGTGTCAGCCTCCACTTGTCCACCTCTATGCCTAGACGCCTGCCAACGTCTCCTAGCTCTGGCTGTGATCCGCCGCAGATCATCAAGCTCAGGGGTCCACCATTCGTAACCGGCATTTCCCCGGCCACGCTTCTCCCCCAGGCATTCTCTGGCACACCTACTAATCACGTTGGTGAAAGCAGAGGCCAGTTCCGCCGGGGGGAGAGCGGTGCAGAGGTCACCCATACGAAAGTGAACCCGCCCACGGAAGAGTTCCCAATCCACGTGCCGGTCCCGATACCTAGGGGGATTTTTAACCGGCTCAGCGCACGACGCGAGCCGATCGCTACACTCGTCAATGCGGTACACAATGAGCCTGTGGTCGCTGCAGCTCACTCCTTCGAGGACCCGCCACTCGGAAAGCTTCACCCCCCTCGTCGTGATGGTGATGTCGATGTTTGACTCACCGTTAGGGCCACAGAAGGTTGCTGGGTGGACCGGTGAGTTCCATACGACGAGGTCGTGGCTCAGAATGAAGCCCTCCATTGCCCTTCTCCGGTGCTCTGCCTCGTGTCCGCGCCCTGTGTAGTGCCGGGGCTCAGAGTGCCACATCGGCGAGTGTGCGTTGCTGTCTAGCCCAATGAGGACTCTCCTTCCGCGGAGTTCCTGCAGCACGCGTTCAAGGTGGTGCAGGTGGCGGTCTATGGGCTCGGCGTACTGGAAGTACGCCGACACGACAAATAGATCTAAGGCTGCAACATGCGCCACTGCACAGTGCTCCGAGCAGAGGTCCAACTGTGATGCGGCGCTCAAGGAGTTGGCACCAAGGAGGATGCCAGCCCTCGGTTGGTTACCCGATTGCACCGCCATGAGCGGTGCCTCCGGGTCAACCCAGGCCCTCGAATATTGTTCTTGAGTAAGAACAATACCGAGGCCCAGGCCCCGCGCGAGGGCCGGCAGCTCCCTGGTGGCCAACTCCGAGCCGCCCGCATTAATCTGCCCAAAGGTGACGGTGGGGCGCTCAGGAGCCATATTGGGTGGTGTGGACTGCCCTCTGCTCGGCGTGCAGGCGCGCTGGGCAAGCCCTGCCCATCGTGGCGTGAGTGGTGGCTTCTCTTCTGCCGAAGCGGTGGCACGTAGCACACCGGATCTCTTCGGACTTACAGCCCGATCGGTCGTGTCCCGTACCTCCCGCACCGTCCGCAGGTCACTTCCTTGGCCCTACAATATTTGGCCGGGTGGCCGTATTGTTGGCACTTGGTGCAGCACGTCACGTCCACATAGTCAGTTGGGGTGATGACGTCCCACCCGCAGTATAGTTTGTCTCTTCGGATCAGCGCTCCTCGCAGTGACGGGCTGCACCGCAACACCACAGTTGTGTTGCTGCTGCCCCTCCATTATTTCTTGAAGGCAACCTCGCAGTTCTTCTTAATTTTGTCTGCGGTCCACCCCTCCGTGTCTATGTTCTGCACTGCGAGGTTGTCCATCAACTCCTCAGCCCTGACGTCATCCGAGAAGCCCCGCAGGGCCACGAGCGGGCGTCTCGCCTTCGGCTCGGTGACCCTTAGGGTCGACGGGACGGCCTCCTTAAGGCGGGCAGCAGCTTCTTTGTTGGTGGTTTGTACGACCACCCCTGCATTGCCGACCTTACGGACGTTCGCCACCTGCACTTGCAGTGTTGCCGGGCTGACCACCTTCTTCAGCAGTCGCTTCGTGTCCTCTGCTGTTTTAATGCTGCTCGCTCCTTCCTCTGTCGGGTAGAACGCCAGAACGGGTCCTGGCGCAACTATCGACGAGGTCGGTCCCTGGTCTACGGCCGCCATCGCTCTGTGTAGTCTGAGTTTTGAGGCATATGTCTCCTCCGCCGGGGCCGGCTTCGTGGCTACACCATCTAGGTGGGCTACTGAGGTGCACCCCGCATTCCGCAGCTTTTCTTCTGCTAGTCTCAGCTCCGCTTCTGCCACCCTAATGTCCAGCGCTCCCACGACGGCTATCACCTCTTGCCCAAGGGCGCTGATGGCAGCCGTATCCGTCTTGTTAAGTTTGCTGCCCGGCGCCGTCACGACCGCCATGATGGCGGCCATATTCTTCCTCACGGTCTCCAGCAGCTCCAGCTTCGATGCCGTTGCAACATTTAGCCCACCGGCAGTGGGCTCCTGCTGCAGCGGCTGCTCTGCAGGTCTTCTTGGCGGCTCCACAGTAGACCCCTGCCGGGGTCGCGGCTCAGGCTGGCGGGGCGCCGAGGCCGTTACATTCTTCTTCGGAGGGGGGCCCAGCGCCCCTGCCTGCAGGCCCGCGACCGGGGGGGCGTCAGACTGCCGCGTGCGAGCTGCTGGACGCCGTCGCTCCACCGCCGGCTTGCTGCGGCGCGGGCCCGCGTCATCGGGAGAGGTGAGCGGCCTCTTCGCCGCCGCCGTGCGGGGCGGCGAGTCAGCCCTGCCCATCAATGGCGCTCCCGAACCCGCCGGGCCCAGCAGATCGACCTCAGCCAGACTCGGGGGATCTCTGCTAGGCGAGCGCGGGGGAGGGGTGCGGCAGATTGACTTCCGTGGGAGGAACGGGGACCCGTCGTCCTCCTCCTCCATTGTTCACAAAATTTTTCCCCAGTTTATGGGAACACAAATTTTCCCCAAAATCTGGGAGTTTCCAAAATTATACACCTGTCCACACCGTGTTCTTAAAGTTGCCACTAATAGAGTTTTTTTTTTTTTTAACGTGTGGAAAAATCTTCAAAAGACCGTCACCCCGCCGGAGGGATGGCGAGGTGGTGTGTGGGACTTGTACCCACTAAAAAACCACACGGTGTACCTACGAGCGCCTATGCCGGAGCCAGGGGATTCGCAAGTGCATTCTACCCCAGCTCCGACGGCGACGGCCCGCCCTGTAGATGTTGTAGGGCAGGCCCCATCTCGTTTTGAGGTTAGGGCGACCTATTTCGCCCTACTCCATTGTGGAGGCGTGTGGGTACACGCGCACACCTCCGGGGCCTTTGGATTGGGGGACTGCCTCCCTCAAACCTAAAAATGTACTGTTCTAACCTAACTTATGCTACAAATAACCTAATTTAAATCTAAAACTTAAAATTAGGGCGTCTATATCACCAAACCAATGTTACTTATAACTACGACTCACTGTTTATGCGTCCTTTCGCCAAATTACACTGCAATCGAAGTTTATTGCACTGTCACTGATACCACGTGTCCCGATACACGTTTTCCGCTTTCCCAATGAGGGAGAGAGGTGTTCGTGTACTGCGGGAACACAAAAACACGGAAAATGGGGGAACAAGTTCCCGAAACTCCCGAATTCTTGCGTGGGTGCGAAAATTCGCGTTGAGTACTAAGGCACCGTACGGAGCAACGAGTGAAACACGTCCGCGCGCTACGACGGCCGGCACCGAAGTAGACCAAACCCTCCAATCAACTCATGGCCATTCCAACCTTACGGTTATACTGGCCGAAACGCGGGAGGTGCGCTTTCGCGCATATGATCTCTCTTGATTCCCTACAAGTTATTTAATCTACATTCCTTGTCCCTGGTGCACTTTCTCCCCTTTTTCGGGTAGTGGACTCCACAGCAACAGCAGTTGAGACTTCGGTGCCGGGCAGCACTCCATCTTCTTCCGGATCTTCCCGAATGTCTTCCTCTGTGCTTCCAGATTCCGCTCCACGTGTCATCCTCTCCGACCTGCTCCGCCTCTTATGCCACTGATGCGCGAACTCCCGTAGCCGTCTAAAATTCTCCACCGAAGACACGAGATCCTGGTAGTAGGCTGGTCCCTCCTCACCGTTGCCTCGACGTATGCCGTCCAGCATCACCATCCTCGCGTCGCCGTACAGCGGGCATTCCCACAGGGCATGGTGGACGTCCTCGTCTTCAGCCCCGCAGTCGCAGCCACTCCGCTCACTGAGCTTCATGGCGTGCAGACGCTTCCTAAAGCAGCCGTGTCCAGTGAGGATCTGGGACGTCTCGTAGTCCGGCTCGACCCACGTAGACGTCAACCGCACACCTACCTCGGGGAAGAAACGATGCAGCTCTCTGCCGTCCGCGGAGGATGTCCAACGATCCTGCCATGTCGCAACTATCTCGTCCCATACCCCTCGTTTACGCCTGCTCAACTCCGGTCTGGGCGCGGACTCGCGCTCCTTATCCATCCTACCAGCACGAGTCAACTCCAGGTCTGCAGGCAGGACTCCCCCCAAAACTGGCAGCGCCGCGGTGCTGACACTCCTGTACGCTTTGGTCAGCAGTATCAGCGCCGGACGCTGTAGCCGCAAAAGCACACTACGGACGACGTGAAAGTTCGCCCTCTCGTACCATATAGATGCAGCATAGGTCAACGTGGCGACAAAGGTGCCTTTGTAGAGAATCCGGAGGGCCGGATAGCGAATGCCCCAGGAAGAGGCCGATACTCTCGACATCTTCCCGAAGCATTTGGCCGCTCGTTCTCCAATCGTTGTCGCATGCTGCACGAAAGACAGACTTACATCGATAGTCACCCCCAGTATAGTGGCCGCCGTGACGGACCTGACCGAGCTGTTCCCGAGTTTGATGACCGGGGGCCGCTGGAGCTTTCCCTTAAGGGTCATCGACATCGACTTACCCGGGGAGAACTCCAGCCGGTTTCGGGCACCCCAGTCTATCGCCAGAGAGAGCGCGGCCTTGGCCTTACTCTCGATACTGGCTCTCGAGTCCGCCCCGATGAGGACCGTAACATCGTCCGCGTACGCAACCATACTCACACCCTCCGGCAGTGGTAGCCGAAGCAAGTCGTCCATTAGAAGGTTCCAGAGCGTGGGACCCAACACCGAACCCTGAGGACATCCCATCGTGGACTCCTTCCACAACGCGCGGCCACCGACGAGGAGGCATACGCGTCTACCGGTGAAGTACTCCCTCAGCATCTTGAATATGTTGGGGGGGCATCCACCTCGTTTCGCTTTGACCATGATCATCGGCCACCAGGCGTTGTCGAAGGCGCCCGAGATGTCAAGGAAGATCGCCTGTACATACTTCCAGCGTTCGAGTCGCGAATCTAAAATTTTCCTAAGCGCAGTGACTGTTGATCTACCCGGAGTGAACCCGTGCTGGCAATCGGAGATCTGATTGCTGATCGCAGGAGCGCATTTCAGAAGGACGCGTTCCAAAAGTTTCCCAAGTACCGGTAGGAGCGTTATCGGACGATATGCTTTCGGGTCAGTCAGCGGCTTGCCGTTGCCTTTCGGCAGGACAAGCAGCCGACCTTCCTTCCAGGCGTCCGGAAACACGCCCGTCTCTATGCACCGCGAGTACAGGTAGTGGAACTCAGCAGGAGCCGCGATCCATACCTGTTTAATTATACGCGATGAGAGCCCATCCATACCCGGTGCAGTGTTCGGTAGCACCTTGACGATGCTTTCCAGATCCTCTCTGGAGAGAGGAGCTGCAGCGTCGCCCGAGGGTGTGAACGAAGCCACAGCGCGCACCTGCCGGTGGTAGTCCGTGTCCCCGGACATGTCGTCATCGGGGCACAGGGCGTTCACCAGTGCACGCATGGATCCGTCCACATCCCTCGCATGGCCTTCAGCAAACTTAGTGCCGTTAATTAAATTATTCGGAGGTCTAACCCTGCCGCTCGCTACTCTGTAGGCCTGACCCCAGGGGTCCTGGTTGCCAGCCCCAGCCAGTCGCGTAAAGTGATCCCGCTGCACCTCCTCCATTCGTTTTCGATAGCGCACTCGTGCGCTATTATAGGCCGCTTTAGTGTACGATTCTAGACTACCCCCTCTGACTTTGGTCTTCTGCTAGGCCCTCCTTGCTCTCGATGCAAGTCTACGAAGACGGTCCAGTTCCGGACTCCACCATTCATAGCCCAGTCCTCCTATCTCCTTCTCCCCGAGACATTCCCTGGCGCATCGCGTGATGATGCTGGTGAAGTCCTTGGCGAGTTCAGCCGGCTGTTGGTAGGTGTCGAGGTCGCCCATCCTGTAGTGGATCTTCCGCCTGAAGAGTTCCCAGTCCACACGCCGGTCACGGTATCTCGGTGGATTTTTAATTGGCTCAGCGCACGACGCCGGTCGGCTGGCCGCACCGCCCACCGTGAAGGATATCATCCTGTGATCACTAACACTGACACTGTCGTTGACTAACCACCCATCTACTCCTACCCCCCGCGAGGTCAATGTGATGTCTATGTTCGATTCGCCATTAGGGCCGCTGAAGGTTGCCGGTTGGCCTTCTCTATTATGTAAAACAAGGTCCCTACTGAGGATGAATCCTTCCATTGCACGCCGTCTGTGTTCCGAGTCGTGCCCGCGCCCCGTGTAGTGGCGAGCCTCGGAGAACCACAGAGGTGAGTGGGCGTTACAGTCCAGAGCGATGAGGATCCTTCTTCCGCGAAGAACGTCGAGTACTCTCTACAAATAGTGCAGGTGGCGGTCTATGTCGTTATCATATTGGAAGTAGCCGGACACGATATATAAGTCGGTGTCCGCTACGTGCCCTACCACACAATGTTCACTACATAAGTCCCTAACAATCGCGACTTCCAAAGACCTAAATACCAAAATACCCGCCTTGGGGTTGTCGCCGACTTGTATGGCCGCAAGAGGACGATCCGCGTCGGCCCAGGCTCTCGCATACTGCTCCTGGACGAGTATGATGTCGAGGCCTAGGTCTTCCGCTATCCGTGGTAGTTCACGAGTCGCCAGCTCCGACCTCCCCAGGTTTATTTGACCGATCCCTAAACCTAAAGCGCGATTATGAGCCATATTTCGTGGTTTCTACAGCCCGCTGTTCGGCGTGGATTCTAGCCGGGCATATCCTATCCATCGTTCCGTGCGACGCGGCGTCTTTACGGCCGAATCTATGACACGTTGCGCATCGCCTACTGGCAGATGCGCATTTGTCCCGCGCATGTCCGGCTTCTCCGCACCTTCCGCAGGTGACGACCGAGGCCCGACAGTATTTTGCCGGATGGCCATATTGGTGGCACTTCTGGCAGCAGGTGACGTCTATGTAATCACCTGGAGTGACTACATCCCACCCGATGTAAAGCCGCTCCCGCGCAACCAACACGTCTCTAAGGCCGGCACTGCAACGCACGACCGCCGTGGTGTTTTGGCTATCCCTCCATCCCTTCTTAAAGGCCAGCTCGGCGTTAGCCTTTACCTTCTTGGTGTCCCATTCAGTGCCGCTCAAATTCTGCTCCACTAAACCCCCGACGATATCGTCCCATTGGACATCCGAGGTAAAACCTCTCAGTGCCACCAGTGGCCGCCTCGATTTTGGTTCTGTAACCCGAAGGGTAGCTGGGGCCGCTTTCCTGAGACGCTCCGCCGCCTCCTTATTGGTGGTCTGTACCGCAACGCCGGCGTTACCGACCTTCCTTACCCTCTCCACCTGCACATTAAGGTCTTTGGGCCGAACCGCCTTCTTCAAAACCCTCTTGGTGTCTTCGGCCGTCTTCAGCTCCGGGGCCGCCTCTTCCGTAGGGTAGAACACGAGGACAGGCCCCGAGGCAATCTGGTGCTGCTGCACCGATTGCGCGGGAGTACCCCTGCTCTTTTGATTGAGCCGCAACGTGTTGGCGTAACTCAGTGATCCCGATGGTGGTGCCGACGCAGAAGAGGACGCTGCCCCGACTCCCGTGCCAGAGGCCACCGCTCCCGCGGCAGCCTTGGCGAGGGCAGTCCGGAGCTCCTCGCAGCGGAGCTCGGCCCGACTCGCGTCGAGCTCCGCTTCCGCCACTCGGACGTCCATAGCCCCGACGATGGCGACTATTTCCTGCCCCAGCGCGCTGATGGTCGCCGTATCACCCTTATTGAGCTTGCTGCCCGGACCGGTAATCATCCCCATGATAAGTGCCATGTTCTTCCGCGTCCTCCCCAGCAGCTCGAGTTTGGTGGCCGTCCCAAGGTTCACCTCCAATTCCGTCGCTCCTGACCGCGGCTGCTGCTGCTGTGGCAGTGGCAGCTGCGGAGGCTGCGACGTCTCAAGGCTCGTATCTGCACCGGCGGCGGACGGGGTGCTCAGAAGCAATCCCGCCACTGGAGGGGCGGAGCTGGCGGTTTGCCGAATGCTCGGCTTCCTCCTCTCCGCAGCCGCCACCTTGCTGCGCTGGGCGGCGATCGTCTCCGGCGACGTCAGCGGCCTCTTGCCGGCCGCCTTGCCGCCAGACGACGCACCCGACGCAGACGGTTTGGCGGCTCCTGCTTCTCCCCCGGGTAAGTCGATGTCGATGACCCTTAAGGGAAAACTCCAGCGGCCCCCGGTCATCAAACTCGGGAACAGCTCGGTCAGGTCCGTCACGGCGGCCACTATACTGGGGGTGACTATCGATGTAAGTCTGTCTTTCGTGCAGCATACGACAACGATTGGAGAACGAGCGGCCAAATGCTTCGGGAAGATGTAGAGAGTATCGGCCTCTTCCTGGGGCATTCGTTATCCGGCCATCCGGATTCTCTATAAAGGCACCTTTGTCGCCACGTTGACTTATGCTGCATCTATATGGTATGAGAGGGCGAACCTTCACGTCGTCCGTAGTGTACTTTCGCGGCTACAGCGTCCGGCGCTGATACTGCTGACCAAAGCGTACAGGAGTGTCAGCACCGCGGCGCTGCCAGTTTTGGGGGGGAGTTCTGCCTGCAGACCTGGAGTTGACTCGTGCTGGTAGGATGGATAAGGAGCGCGAGTCCGCGCCCAGACCGGAGTTGAGCAGGCGTAAACGCGGGGTATGGGACGAGATAGTTGCGACATGGCAGGATCGTTGGACATCCTCCGCAGACGGCAGAGAGCTGCATCGTTTCTTCCCCGAGGTAGTGTGCGGTTGACGTCTACGTGGGTCGAGCCGGACTACGAGACGTCCCAGATCCTCACTGGACACGGCCGCTTTAGGAAGCGTCTGCACGCCATGAAGCTCAGTGAGCGGAGTGGCTGTGACTGCGGGGCTGAAGACGAGGACGTCCACCATGCCCTGTGGGAATGCCCTCTGTACGGCGACGCGAGGATGGTGATGCTGGACGGCATACGTCGAGGCAACGATGAAGAGGGACCAGCCTACTACCAGGATCTCGTGTCTTCAGTGGAGAATTTTAGACGGCTACGGGAGTTCGCGCATCAGTGGCATAGGAGGCTGAGCAGGTCGGAGAGGATGACCCGTGGAGCGGCACCAGGAAGCAAAGAAGACATTCGGGAGTATCAGGAAGAAGATGGAGTGCTGCCCGGCACCGAAGTCTCAACTGCTGTTGCTGTGGAGTCCACTGCCCGAGAAAGGGGAGAAAGTGCACTAGGGACAAGGAATGTAGATTAAATAACTTATAGAGAGTCAAGAGAGATGAGCGAAAGCGCACATCCCGCGTTTCGGCCAGTATAACCATGAGGTTGGAATGGCCATGGGTTGGTTGGAGGGTGTGCCCTTCTGGCCTCCAAGCTCCGCCTGTATAAGGAGTCGCTCCAAAATAGGCTCGCAGCCGTCTGCGAGCACATCGGCGTACTTACCGCCACCCTCAATTTTAACCTGTAATTATGGGTACTCGAGCTCAGAGAGAAAAGCCTCGGTCCGTTCGAATAGCGTTTTTTAACGCGTTCGGATTAAAAAAACAAAAGGAGGAAATCGCCTCCTTTCTCACTGACCACCAAGTCGATATTCTCCTCGTGCAGGAGACCCTACTGAAACGTTCAGTCCGCGATCCTAGAATCGCCAATTACAACATAGTTAGGAACGACCGCACCGCCTGTAGAGGCGGCGGTACGCTCATATACTATAAACGGTACCTACATTGTATACCGCTACAAACACCGCCTCTCACTCATATGGAGGCCTCCGTCTGTCTTCTCGGCATGACCGGCCACCGACCGCTCGCCGTGGCATCCGTCTATCAGCCTCCCGGCAAACTACTGCTGGAAAGCGACCTACGCGCCCTCCTAGATATCAACAGCGCCACCATTCTGGCTGGCGATTTGAATTGTATACACACCCGCTGGTACTGCCACGTGTCCTCGACAAACGGCCACAAACTAGACAGACTAGCCGACTCGCTCGAATTCGAGATAATGGCCCCGCTCCGCCCTACTCATTATCCCCATAACGTGAACCACCGACCCGACATACTGGACATGGCACTGCTGAGGAACGTAACCCTACGGGTGAGCTCCCCAGAAGTCCATGCCGAGCTTAACTCGGACCATCGACCGGTAACCCTCCTTTTGGGCCCTCCGCCCGACACGCCACTACCAACCAAAACAATAACAGACTGGCAACGACTCGAGAAATCTCTCGAATCGACCAACACACCGATACTCAACCGTATTCCCGACGTCATAGAGTCCACCGAGGACACTCTCATTGCGATCGACTCGCTTACTAACCACCTGCAGTCGGCAGTCAAGGACTGCTCCAGGGAGGTACCGGCGACGGACGACCGTCGCTGGCAGCTCCCCGATGACGTAAGGAGGTTAATAAGCGATAAGAACGCAGCCACTAGAGCGTACGATCGCTACCCCTCCGAACCGAACCGGGTGCGCCTGCGAGCCTTACAGCGTAGCGTTAAGGAGCGCATCGCGCAGATCCGGGACGACCGGTGGGGCAAGCTCCTAGAAGAGATAACGCCATGCCACACCGCGTACTGGCGCATAGCTAAATCTCTCAAAACCGACCAACAGACAAACGACATGCCCCCGCTAGTCCGACCCGACAACACTATAGCCTTCTTCGACGAAGACAAGGCTGAGTGTCTAGCGTCCAACTTAGAAGCCCAATGCTCCCCCAGCACGCTCCCAGTTGAGGCAGGTCATCTCGAGAAGATAGACACCGAAGTCGAACGCATCGCGTCCACCCCGCCCACCGAATCCCTCTCACCAGTCACGCTTGATGAGGTCAAAACGCTAGTGATACAACTGCCTATCAAAAAATCACCCGGCTCAGACGGCATATCCAATAGGCTAGTAAAAAGTCTGCCCTCCCAACTTTTAGTATTACTCGTCGCTATCTTTAACGCGGCGCTGTCCAACGCCATATTTCCAGACAGCTGGAAAGAAGCCGTGGTCATTGGCATCCCCAAGCCCGGCAAAAATAAATCCGACCCGTCCAGTTATCGTCCTATCAGCCTCCTCAAGGCTATAGGCAAGCTGTACGAGCGACTCCTCCTCGCCCGCCTAAAGGAGTTTATATACTCCAAAGGCCTGCTCATCAATGAGCAGTTTGGCTTCCGAGCCAAACACTCATGCGTCCATCAAGTGCACCGCATCACGGAGCACATTCACAAAAACACTCTGTACTTCGCCACCAAGTCCCCCACAGGCGGTACAGGCGTCCTATTTTTCGATGTGGCTAAGGCTTTCGATAAAGTCTGGCACAACGGCTTGATTTACAAGCTTCATCAGTTAGGTGTCCCCGACAGGCTAGTACTCATTGTACGAGATTTCCTGTCGAATCGCTCTTATCGCTACCGTATAAACGGAGCGTTATCCGACCCGCACCCCATACAAGCCGGCGTCCCTCAGGGCGCCGTCCTCTCTCCGATGCTCTACTCGTTGTACACCAACGACATCCCCAAATTCTCCGACTTAAAAGTCGAAATATCGCTGTTTGCCGATGACACGGCTCTCTTTACATCCGCCAAGTCCCGTGCGACAATAGCCAGACGGCTTCAGAAAGCCGTAACCATACTGGGCGAATGGTTCCGTCGGTGGCGCATAGAAGTCAATCCCGAAAAAAGTGCAGCAGTGTACTTTAGCAGGGAATTCGACTCTATGAATCACCCGATCGAACTATTTGGCCAAAACATCCCGTGGGTTTCGAAAAAGGAAACTAACGTTTCGTCCTCACATCAAGCGTGTCCGCGACCGAGCCGCCTTTATACTAGGGCGACTCTATCCTTTTATTAACAAGCACAGTAAAATGTCGCTTCGCAACAAGCTGACATTATACAAGGCTTGCATCCGTCCCAACATGACTTACGCTAGTCCCGTATTCGCCCACATACCCTACTGTTTAATCAACCGACTACAGATTACAGAATAGGTTTCTGCGCCGAGCCACCGGTGCGCCGTAGTTCTTTCGCAGCGTAGATCTCCACCGCGATCTTAATCTGCCCTTCATCAAGCAGTTTATGAAGGAAGCGTTTCGGAGCGCGGAAGCTCCAACGACTGTCCAGGTCAAGCCCCAACTACCTACTACAGGGCTTGACCCCCACCCTCGGGCCACTGACGACCAGCTGGGCATCCGGAGGTGGCGCGCGCCGAGGTCAATGAAAACATAGGACCTGGGTCTTCTCCAGCGCCACCTGGAGCCCAAGCCTCCTTATTCGGCCGACGACCAGCGCCACGCTTGCCGTGGCAAAGCGGGTAGCCTCCAGTAGGTCCCGCCCCCGGGCAGTGACCAACGTGTCATCCGCGTAACACACGAGGTCAGTGCCCGTTAAAAGGGCGCCCCGCAGGTTCCAATCATACCCGATGTTCCACAGGATCGGGCCCAGAACCGATCCCTGTGGAACACCGCGTTGCATTTCCCTCGACACTACAACGCCGTTCCGCCCCGTGCAGAGCACAGACCTGTCTTCGAGGTAGGCCCCGATCACGTCCCGAATGTAGGGAGGCGCGCGATGGTACTGCAGTGCCTCCCTAATAGTCGCAAAGGGCAGGGTGTTGAAGGCGTTCTTAATATATAGAGAGACCGCCAACAACAGACGGAAGAGGCGACGTCCCAGGGTGGGGACCTTTTTTTTTTTTTTTTTTTTTTGACTTGGAGAAAATCCCTCATGGAGACCCGCCGGCCCCGGGGGAAGCCCGCGGGTACTGTGAGACTCCTACTCACTAAAAACTCCAAGATGTCCCTCACCCAACGCCTAAGCCGGAGTCGCGGGATCGATGACATTCTACCGCAACTCCGGCGGCGGTGGCCCACTCTAGCAGCGGGCCCCATATCTGCGGGTTCCATAGCGGTACCCACTACTTCCCCTCCTCTTCCCTGGGGAAGGCGCGCGGGGACATGCGCGCGACTTCTTCGGGCCTAGTGTGGTGGGGTGGGACCGCCCCCGCGGTCGTCACCCCGGCCCGGTAGCGATCGAGGAGCGGCTAGTTACCGCCCCTACCGTTGATCGCCAGGAGGGGGATCTGGGCTCGTGGCCCGTCTCCATCCCTCCTCCTGAACGCTCCTTCGGCCTGGGGCCTGAGTGGCTGGCCGTTTCGCCTTCTTGTTTTTGGGCGGGGTGCATGATTTCGCACCCACCCAATGGTTCGCCGGACGACCCAGCGCGGCACAGACGATGCACCGCGGATCAGCTGTGCAGGTTGCCGCACGGTGACCTTCTTCCCCGCAACGGTAGCAAAGACCGCTGCGATCCGTGGTATGTGAGCACTGATTGCTCACATGTCCTCCTTCCAGGCATCGGAAGCATCGCAGCGGCCTTATGCCGCAAAGCTCCGTCCGTGCTGACACCCACCCGATGCGGATGTGCTTCGCGGTGGTCGCCTTCTTAATGGCCGTCACGGGGCCGCGAATCCAGCAGGTCCCCATCCCGAAGGAGTTGCGGCGGATGTCACCCACTCACCGCTTCCGGCTGGCAATCCCCAGCTTGGGCAACTGCCGCCGCCACCTCCTCTGTCGTAGCAGAGTCGTCCAGGCCCATCACGCGCAATTCCGCAGGTTTTACGGGCCTGGCCACCGTTGCCATATTCTCCGGGATAAATTCTCGGAGCTTCGACGCCAGGGCGTCGGCTTTCCCACTACTCTCTGCGCCAGGGATTTCCAGAATTCTGGCTCCGTGGTAATGGCCTGGCGCAATCTGAGCGCTTCAATACCGAGTGACCGAAGATCGACTCGGTTATTCGCCTCCAACAAGATGTTGGCGTACGTCACGCCTTCCTTTTCCGCAGCCGGGTCGTTGGTTATTACCACCGCCGCAGAGCGGGGCGGTTTTAACTTCGACGGGACTGGCGCAGTGGCCTTCGCCGGCTTTGATGTGCCTGGCTTTGGCCCCTGACGGCTCGTTGATGGTGTCGCCTGGCCCTCCGTGACGTTCACCATTTTCCCCCGCTTCCCCTTAAAGACGGTGGCCCAAGAGGTTTCTGCCGTTGGGGTTGGGGGAGCCTCTCTCTACCGGTTGGGAGGCCGTTTGGGCTGCCTTCTTGGGCTTCTTTTTGCCGCCCTTGGCCTGGGGTGCTGACCCCTGTGCGTCTTTCCTTGAGCCACCCGCTTTAGCTTGAGGGACTGATCCCCGGCTTCCGTCATCGTTGGCGGGTGGACTTCTTTCGGGCGGGAGGAGGCGTCCTTCGATGCTTGCCATACGGCCATCGATCATCTCCCCCATACGCCTGACCAATCTCTCCTCCATATTTTCGAAGACCCGGGAATTCCCCATAGGTGCTTCTGTCTCTGCCGGTATTTTCTCGCCAGTCGAACGCGATCGGGCCACCTCCTCGCGTAGGGCTGCCAGTTCTGCGTCGAGACGGGCGAACTCTTGCCTGAAGCTGGCAATCTTCGCCTTGCCCTCCGCCACCTCCTTCTCGAGACGGGAGTTGGCAGCACGTAAACGTGCGCACTCTACCGTGTCCGATCGCGATTTAAGGACTTCCGCCGCTCGACAAATTGAGGCAACGGAGTCCTTGACGTCTTTTATTACTGTCCCCTTTAGATTGGCCGACTTTCGGATAGCATCAAGCACCCGACTGGCCTCCCTTTCTATTTGCTCCCCGAGCTCATCAGCGGCCCGCGTCTCCTCATTGAATGAGGGTTTGCGGGAAACCGTACGTGCTGGGGGTTTCCTTATCCGTTTGGCCGGTTCCGCCTCTGGCATTGTCCTCTCGGCTTCTTCCAGGGCCAACATAGCCTCCCGAATGCCATCCGACGGCTCTTGGGAGTAGGCCGTGTCATCGTCCGTGTCGGTCGCCGTCATCCGCTGTAGGCAGACTCTGGCTTCCTTAAGGCCTAAGGGGGCCTCTTTAGTCGTAGCAGATGTAGTTGCTGCACCTGCCGGCTTCTTTTTCGGCGGCATTGCCACCGGTTCTGGGAAGTTGTTCTCACCGTGGAACCGGTACCCGAACATTTTCCGGATGTCCCCCACAGGGCTTTCTGTGACAGGGGTTGTTCGCCCACTGCAATCAGACTCTGAGTCCGCATCCGTACGACGCCTCTTCCGTCTTGATGATCTACGGGGGCCCTCAACTGAAGACCTCCCGTCGTCGTCTAGCGACATACAGGAGCTGGAGAGGTCGGACCCCAATTCCAGTTCCTGCTCCGCCAACTCCAACTCGCGTGCTAGCTCGCCAAACGCTGCCGCATCTTCTGCGCTCATTCGACCTATCGCTTTGTCCATCAGTTCTTGGTCCTTTGAGGACCCCGCCTTCTGTCCGTCCTTCTCAGACACCACCTTCCTTACCTTCTCTCCGTCCTTCGCGGACACCATCTTCTCTCCGTCCTTCACGGACCCAACATCGAAGTTTTTGTTTTTTGCAGCTTTCATTTTTGTTCCCACGAGTGTGGGGGAAAGGTTGCACAGCCGGCGTTGCCAGGGGTTGCCATCGCGGTGAAGGCGAAGGGGAGGGTCCGGTGTACTACCCGGACCTGGTGTCTACTGCGGAGAATTTTAGGAGGCTGCGGGAGTTCGCGCATCAGTGGCACCGGAGGCGGAGCGAGTACGAGAGGACTGCTGGTGGTACGCGTTCAAGAAGGAAGGACACCGCTGAAGACGGAGAGCTGCCCGGCACCGAAGCCGTCCATGTTTCGTCCGCTGCCCCAGAAGGGGGAGAGTGCGACAGAGGGGACAGGAGTAGAAATAATTTGTAGGGGTCAAGAGAATGCGTGCTTTTCAGCGCGCATTCCCCGCAGATTCGGCTAGTATAACCGAGAGGTTGGAATGGCCATGGGTTGGTGGAGGGTTGACCACCAGTACACCTGACGCCTAGGAGGTCGAGGGCCGGCTCGGGGCATCGCCGCGTCGCAAATTTGCGACAGAGCCTCACCGAACCAGCCCACCTCTGCGTCGACCTCCACAGGCCCCTCCGGTATGGGAACCCAGGCCTGGACGATGGAAGCCTCCATCAGCACGCCTTTATTCAGACGTTTCAACACCCATCTGGGGAGTTGTGGGACATTCCTCTCCTGGCGACCGGGGTGCGGAGCTACGGGTGAGGGGAGAACGTCTATCCGAATGTAACGATGATCGGATAGCGTCTCCACCTCATCCAACACCTGCCAGTTCCGCACCCTCTGTGCGATCGCTGGACTGCAGAGGGATACGTCGACATGCGACTCCCCCTGCTGTCTCACGCACGTGGCGGCCGACCCTCGGTTCAACACCACCAGGCCGGCCGCGGCCGCCCAGTCTTCCAGGACCCTGCCTCGAGAGTCGGTGATGGGGGAGCCCCATGCCGTGGATTTGGCATTGAAGTCCCCCATCACCATCATTGGACGGGCCGAGTATAGCTCCAGAGCGGCCCCCAGCCCGTCCATGAACTGCTCGAACTCGGCGAGAGTCCTGTTCAGAGAGAAGTATGTCCCGACAACGTCGGGTTCCCCCCAACTCACTCCTATGTACCCCGCTCCGCCGAATAGGCGGCTGACGAGCGGGGTCGCGGGGTTGCCCGCTCCGACAATGGCCACCAGGCCGAACCAATGGTCGCTTCGTGGGACGCGATATGGTTCGGCGACCACTGCAAGGTCAACTTCCCACTGCACCGCGCTCTGCAGAAGCAGATCCTGGGCGCGCGCGCAGTGGTTGAGATTCCCCTGCAGGAGGCGATGGACTGCCATTATTGACCGGTGTCCATTACCTCAGCCTCTCCCCGGCGGCCATTGCCGCGGGCCGATGACAGTCTTTCTGATCAGCTCTTTTTTTGCGGGACTGGGGGCACTTTTTGGCCTCCACCCGGTGGTCGGCTGGGCGACCCGCCGCTGCGCATACCACTCAGTGTGGGGCCGCCATGCACCCAGCCGCTTTGTGGCCGGGTTCTGCCCGCTCTCGAGGCACCGATAGCACCGGAGCGGCTTCTGCCGCAACAGTTCCGCAGCGACGGACACCCAGCCGATCTTGATCCGGCCTGCCGTCGTAACCTTGACCGCGGCTAGTGGGGCCCGCACCCAGCAGGTGCCCAGGCCTGACGCGCCTCGTCTAATCTCTCCGACCTTGACGGCGGCCGCCGCACACTCGCCCTGCTGGGCTACAGCGGCTGCCACCTCTTCCCTGTCGGTACCGTCGTCCAGGCCCATCACTCTCATTTCGGCCGTTTTAACGGGCCTGGAGATCCAGACGGTATCCGCCGGGAAAACCTCTTGGAATTTCGACGCAAGCGCGTCGGCCTGTTCTTCCGTCTGGGACCCTGGTATTTCCAGTATACGGGCCCCAGTAGCCGTGGTCTTGAAGCGTAAGCTTCCAATCCCCAAGGAGGCGAGGTCTATTTTGCTCTTCGCCTCCTTAAGCACATCCGTGTACGTCAGCCCGCCAGCCTCCGCGCCCGGAGCGAGGGTGACAACCACAGCCGCTGATCGCGGCGCACGCAGTTTTGACGGTGATGGCGGGGCCTGCTTGCTCTTCTTCCCCTAAGAGGCAGCCCCAGAGCTCCTCTGTGTGCTCTGGGTGCTTTGAGTCTGTCTCTCGGGGACGGTGCGGGTTTTACTGCCCCGTTTCACCACCGTGTTCCACCCTTCTTGCGCGCGTCCCACGCCCGACGGGCCCGGCTGCTGACCGTCGGAAACCGGACGGTTGGCGGGCTGGACGTGGGAAGTCTGCGCCCCGACTTCCCTGCAGATGGGGAGCGTCCCTAAAACCTGGTCCCCCTGCGCCGGGCAGACGTGACAGAACCTCGTACTACCCGTCGCTTTGAAGTGGCGGGCGGTACTCAGGGCGGATAGTCGGCGCCGGGGAGGACTTGTCCAGAAGGGCCCGCAACTGGATGAAGCCCTTCCTCATCTGTTCCTCCACCTGGGACGCTACTTCGACTCTGTCCAATCCACCCTAACCCGCTTGTTGCGGGTGAATAATAAGATGTTGCTGGTCGAGACGATGTATATTACATATGATGATAAACTGACAATGTGTACATAGAAATAATGATCTTATATACTAAATAACAATAGGAAAATGTAAGGTGGGGTGACACAGTTTAGATACAGCAGTGCCTAGTAGACAATATTGAATTTGTCTTACTAGACATTATTAAATGCATTTATTATTTTATGTATCTAGGTGACTGTGTCCCATAGATATTCCCCCCTTGAGAGAAAAAAATATATATATATTACACACAAAAAAATTATAAAAGTTAATTATGAACAATATAAATTAATAATTTTTTTTTTTTTTTTACAAATTAAATCTCACTGTAGGATAAGATGTGCGTCCATAACGTGTCACTTTCAAAGGTCGGCTGTCAGCTGTTGACGAGCGGTGTCCTGTTTCTGCCTCGCCAGCAATTGCTTCGTTGTTTATTATGAATGCTGGCTTGAGTCTATCTATTGACACATTTGTTTCTTTTTCGTCACGCTTGATTGTGAATACTTTTCCTTTGCGTTTGACAACCAAAAATGGTCCTTCGTATGGTGGTGTCAACGTTGGACGTAATCTGTCACATCTCAGGAAGACGTGTGAGCAATCCATTAAACGAGGATGTACAAAAATGTTTTTATTTGTACTCTCTCTCTGTGGGATGGCTGCAACTCGGCTAATATTATTTTTAATATCTTTTATGAAGTCAGCATACGTGATTTTCGGCTCATCATAGAAAAAATTTGCCGGTAACTTGATAGTAGTGCCATATACCAGTTCGGCGGCGCAGCAACCCGTATCTTGTCGATAACTTGAGCGTAGTCCGAATAGAACTGATGGCAATTCTTTTGTCCAATTTCTTGTGTTGGCTCTGGCTACTAATGCTGTTTTCATTGTTCTGTGTAATCTTTCCACTTTTGCATTAGATTGTGGATGGTACGGTGTAGTACGGATTTTCTCAATTCCCATCAACTTGGCAAGTCCTCTGAAAACGTCGGACTCGAATTGTCGTCCTTGGTCAGAGGTGATGTAGTCTGGACATCCAAAGCGGCAAATCCATCCCTCGTAGACAACTCTTGCAACAGTTTCTGCAGTTATATCTGCAACTGGAAAAGCTTCAGGCCATGAAGTGCATCTGTCGATTATAGTGATAATATATCGTTTATTTTGCGAAGTAGGTAATGGTCCTACGATGTCAATGTTTACATGTGAAAAACGCGTAGCAGGCAAATATTTACCAAGCGGTGAATTTGTATGTCTGTGCACTTTCGATTTCTGACATTGTAAACATGATTCACACCATTTATTTATATCTGTATTCATGTTTGTCCATATATAATTATTGCCAATTAATTTTCTTGTAGTTTTTTTACCAGGATGACTAAGATTATGGTAACTTTCGAAAATAGTTTTTCTGAAATCTGGCGGCAAGTAAGGACGTACTATTTCAGTGGAAATGTCACAATATATTTTTTTATTTGTATTTGGTACTTGAATTAATGACATACGTAATGATTTATTCTTTTTGAGTTGTTGTAACTCAATGTCATTCTGTTGACTTTTTCTAAGTCGGATAAGTCGATAACGGTTGGAAGTGATATTGTTTCGATGACTCGTGATAATGCATCGGCAACCGTGTTATCGTGTCCGCTTACATGCTGTATATCTGTACTGAATTGTGATATGAAATCCAAGTATCTGATCCTTCTGGGTGACTCGTCCACCGAAAGTTTCTTCGCAAAAGCATGAGTTAGTGGTTTATGGTCGGTGTATATTGAGAAAACACGACCTTCAATTAATCGTCTGAAGTGTTTTATTGCCATATATATTCCCAATAACTCCCTATCGTAGGTGGAGTATCTCGTTTGAGCTTCTGTTAACGATTTGGAGAAAAATGAAATTGGCTTCCATTCGTTTTTAATTTTTTGGTGAAGAACTGCGCCAACACATTTTAAGCTAGCGTCAGTCATCAATGCGATCCTTGCGTTCGACTCTGGAAACGTCATAGTTGTGACGTCACGCATGTCTTGTTTACATTGTAGAAATGCTTGTTCTGCTTCCGTATTCCATACGGTCAGTCATAGTCAGTGCGGTCGACTACGCACCGAGGAGTAATATCCGACATATGCGACAACGTCGCCCGAGGCACGTTCTCATTGACCCCGACGACCCCATAATGGCAGGTAACCTCCCCACGGTTCCACCCCGACCACACTTTTACACACAGACACTACACCGTCCTCGCCGGCGAAGACGACGACCTCAAACACACATTACCATTAAAATTACCCCCGCTACCCTCGCGGTAAATAGACGGCTTAAAGAACGCTCCCTAGTTTTTAATTTTTATTCCTATTAAAAATGTCGAAATTGTCTATTTCGGACATTGAAGAAGTAGTGAGGCGATGTCTACGACCATTGGAGACGAAAGTGAGCGAGATGTCGGACAAATTGGATGAGCTACAAGCGAAAATTTGTGTCTTAGAAAAGTACAGTCCGCCATGACACCATCTGTACTGGAGGGTATACCACCTAAGAAAAACGGAATGGAGGTACATTTAAAACATTCTTCAGCTCCATCAACGTCTCGAGGTATAACATCAACAAATCAGCGACCAATGGAAGACATTGAGCGACCAATGATGACGCGCAAGCAGCGGGCAAAGACTCCGGCTACAGCGTCACTGTTACCCCCAACAGCGCGCAGCCACCGCGGACATCCTCTGACTCATTGCTCGTGCGCCCCACCACAGGTACCGATCACACGGCTAATGTACAACGCGTTGGGAAACAATATCGGCGCAACGTACACTGGCCGTAGAAGCCGCTGTAGACGTTGAGTCAAATGAGTGGAACACGGTACAACGGCGACAACGCCGAAGGCGACCGGTGATCAGAGGCACTGGAGATGTAGATATGGAAGTATCTGCCGTAGAGAGATCGAGGCAAATACATTTATGGTCAATGAGATGTAGCATAACGGTTGAGCAGATCAAAAACTATATGGATAAAAAATAAAATGCAGGATTTAAATGAATATAGGGTGGAGAAACTCGAACTGAAACACAGGGATTACGCATCATTTGTTGTCACTGTTCCAGAAAGCAAATTCGACTTTTTCATGTCTCCATAAAATTGGCCTCCAAACACGGAGTTCAATGAGTGGTTTCGACGGCGAGAGAGTAAACGGAAGGTACAAGCGGAAATATAAAATATTTCAAAAATTAAAGAATAATACAAGATTATTATCGTTTTATTACCAGAATGTTCGAGGATTACGTACCAAACTGCATGCTATTTCGTCAACCATGGTAGCAGTGATAGCGGATGTATTCCTGATCACCGAAACTTGGTTAACACCGAGCATTCACGACTCTGAAGAGAGCGGCGAGGCGGCGGAGTGGCCGTCACGGCCGGACCACGGTACCTACTACGTAGAATCAACGTGACGACATCACTAACAGACTCGGGTTGTGAACTCGTTTGCGGCGGACTGTATAATGACAATAATTTATTATTAGTAGTTTTATGTGTATACATTCCACCCAATGCAAAGGACGAAATGTATGAAATGGTATTTCAACAAATAGAATGTGTGTTACCGAAATACGATAAGTTTTTAATATGTGGGAATTTTAACTTAAAGTCTGCAAGTGTTAATATA